>NW_025423257.1:4610358-4802677 GCF_020497125.1 Mauremys mutica
TCCCAGGTGCGCAATAAAATTCTGCCTCCTTAAGCTCGAGTTTTCCATGCCCAGAATTCAACTCTCACCAGATGGATCAGACTGAACAGGTTTCAAACCTCCAGGAGGCTCTTACCTTCTAAACAGGGATGACTGTTTTCTAGTAAAATCACTACAAGGGAAGGGGAAAACTTGAAAGAGGTTCCTCCTGGCGCTCACGTCCGTGAACCCGAATACTCTCTCTCAGTCCTCAAAGTGAGACGAGGAGAAGGAGACTTGCTGAAGCAAAGCCACATGGGTCTCTGAGGTTTCCCTGGCCCCTCGCCCCTGTCCTGCCTCCCTGATGTCAGCATCTCTCTGTGAGGTCACCACCTCCCCACCACCTTGGACCAATAGTCTGAGGTCCTGCAAAAGGCCTTTGTGATGTCACTGCCGCACCCCTCCCTTGCTGTGCCAATGTCCTGCCCCTGGCGAGGCACTGTGGAGGTTTGAGCTACTCCCTGTGGATCACCCCACTCAAGGAGCGTTCGTTCTAGGCAGCAAGCCGGCTGGACAGTAAAACATCAGACGCTGCTCCCAATGCTACACTCAGTTTTTCAGAAATTAGTCGACTTTATGGCCAGAAGAGACCATTAGAGCATCTAATCTGACCCCCTGCATATCACAGGCCTCCTGTATGACATAATAGTGAGTTTATTACGCAGGGTCCACCCCTCCCTCACTGTGAATAGTACATGAACCAGCCTTGTAATGGAGCTGAGATTTCCCAAGAACTTCAAGCAAAATACACCAGTTTCATAAAACAGATTTATTAACTACGGAAAGATGGAGTTTTAAGGATTATAAGTGGTAGTCATAAAAGATCAAAGTAAGTTACCATGGAAATTAAAGATAAATTCACAATCTAAACTTTACACCTGATTACACTAGGCCGTAGTTCAGTTATGCCACAGGAAGGCTAAATGCTCGAGCTGCAGTGCATGCTGGGCAGGCTTAAGGCCGGGCTCCCCATGGCAGGAGAGAAGAAGAAGACGACTTTGCTCACAGGCAGTGCCCTGCCCCCACTCCCAAGTCATTAATGGCTCCCCCAGGTCAGCCAGAATGGAGCAGCGGTTTTCACTGCACCAAGTCCACTTATGGCTTACAGGCAACTCCCAGACCCACCATCTCGGCCAGAAAGGAGCCCACTCAGCCTCGCCATTGCTGCTTTTCCGTCCCCCCAGAACCCCGCTTCTCCTGGGCTGCAAGGAGCCATCCCTGGGAAGCCAAGAGGCAGGCACAGGATTCTGCCTCCCAGCAGCCAACCGCACCTCCCCCGGCTTTGCAGAACGAATGGTGATGCTCTACTAACCCCATTTAGCCTCAATGATGTGCTTACTTTCTGCCCTGCCTTCCTCAGCTCGACTTTCCTCTTTTGCCCCATTCCTGCCTCACTTCCTCCTTTGGCAAGTCACGCAGAGGAGGCCAGCAGGAAGAGCCGGCCTCCACCGGCCAACCTCCCAGGGCAGAGGAGGCCAAGCCACAAGCCTCCAAAAGGTAACACGCCGCACTCCTCTAGGTTCTCCAGACTGATGCCAAGGTGCTTTCTCCACTGCTGTCAGCACCCTCTGTCATGCAGGGGTTGGAGTTATCCCACGGACAGGCCAATAGGAGAAGGAGGAGCGCCTTCCTGAACAGCAAGGGGATCTGGCAAAAGGAAGCCAGCATATTTCTGCCTGGTTTTGAATCAGGGACCTTTTGCGTGTTAGGCAAATGCGATAACCACTACACTACAGAAACTCCATCTGCTTGGCTCTTGCTCACCCTGGCACAGACCGATGGACAAACCTGGAGAAAGTGGTGGCAGCCCTTCAATAGGTCAGCTGGCAGAGCAGAGGACTGGAGCGGGCACGCAGGAAGTCGTCCTTACGTCGCCCTTGTGACTCCAGCTTGAGGGAGAGCTTCTTTTTCTTCCCCTTGCTGACAAAGAGCAAGAGAAGAATGAAAGGTCAGGTGGGCTAACTCGGTGCAGAAGCCCATGCTGCCTTTTCCTGCTGCATAGCATGAAATGAGGGACTCGTGGCAGTTAAAGGAACTGCTGCACTTTCAGAAAACATCCCACCCATGCACAAAGGGGGATAGAAGAGCCTGTTAGTCTAGCACGCTCCCAACTGAACTACTTCAGCAGCTGCTCGGTTTCTTTTTGGCCTCCTGCTTTTCTGTCTGGGATGTTGTTGTCAGCTGTGGCACAGAAAAAGGACGTCATTGCGAGCGGCCCATGAAGACAATATTCACTTTTGCCTTCCTTGCTCGGCTTTACTTGCTTCCTCGCCCTATTCCTGCCTTAGTTCCTGGGTTTCCTGAAGGCGACGGGGGGCCAGCAGTACCAGGAGGAAGTTGGGCAGCTAGACCCTGGTGGCAAAAGTCCTGCCGCCACTTGCCACCCCACTCTCTTCTCCCAGCGTCACATATTGGCCACCAGGGACTTGGGGCCCAGCAGCGCAACGGAAGGCAGTGGACAGAGCCACCCTCGCCTTGAAGCTCCAGCTCATTAAACCACATCTTCAGTCGCTGATGGCCAATGAGAGACCGACATCACTTGCTATTTTAGCACTTTAAAATGCCATTGGCCAATCTTTGGAGCTCTGTAATGCTGCGCTTCAGTTCATGGGGGAAAGGAGAGAGAAGCGACCTTTCAACTAAAGGCCTGGGGTTAACATCCTAATGCTGTCTCCTACTGTAACACTATTTAATACCGGCCCACCCTGTGCTGGTGAGTGCTCCATTGCTAGATGTTAGTACATTTCAGTTACTGTCAAAATTAAAAAGTTTCTATATGCTTAAAGAAAATGCATTTGTTTTATTTGCTTATATATGGCATGAATAAATACAGGTTTACAGAACCTAGCCTGCAAATTTATCATCTTATATGACAGAGAAAATCATGCATTGAAATTGTGCGTCAAAATCATGAGCTGAGCTACAAATGCAATGAAAAATAAGATATTCAAAATTTTAACATATGCGGGGGGGAACCGAGGACACTTCTTGCCTGGGAGAGGCACTTGGTCTAGGGGAGGCCCTGTCAGGGAGAACAGGAGTTAGTCTCACACGCCTATTTCCAGGCTGTTCTGTGGGCACCCTGCTCTGGGGGAGGGATCGCGGCAGCCCAGACTCAGGGCTGGAACAGGCCCCGGATTGAGGGGGTGGCTGCAGGGTTTGCAGCGCTCTGATGGCTCAGACAATGTGTCTCCCCAAAGCCTCAGATCTGCGTCCCCAGAAGGCTCCTGCGCTGCCTCTGCTCCTTTCACAGTCTATAGCAAGGAGCAGCAGCAAGGGTCAGGGATGAGCCATAGGCACTAGGTGGGGGGCAGAGGGTTCAGGAGCCCAGAGTGTTTGCCTGTCTGGGCATTTTGGCTGAGACCTCAGGGACACATTGTGAGGCAGAATCCCAGGCATCTGTATGAAAGGAGCATAAGGACGTAGGAACGGCCAGACTGGGTCCATCTAGCTAGTATCCTGTCTTCCCATAGCGGCCAAAGCCAGGTGCCCCAGAGGGAATGAACAGAACAGGGAATCACCAAGTGATCCATCCCCTGTCACCTATTCCCAGCTCCTGGCAAACAGAGACTAGGGACACCATCCCTGCCCATCCTGGCTCAGAGCATGTCCTCCATGAATTGATTTAGCTCTTTTTTTGAACCCTGTTATAGTCTTGGCCTTCACAACCTCCTCTGGCAAGGAGTTCCGCAGGTTGACTGTGCGTTGTGTGAAAAAATACTTCCTTGTGTTTGTTTTAAACGGGCTGCCTCTTAATTTCATTTGGTGACCCCTAGTTCTTGTGTTATGAGAAGGAATAAGTAACACTCCTTATTTACTTTCCCCACACCAGTCATGATTTTATAGACCTCTAGCATATTTCCCCTTAGTCAGCTTTTCTCCCAGCTGAAAAGTCCCAGTCTTGTTATTCTCTCCTCATATGGCAGACACTCCATACCCGTTTCTGAAACTTTTCCAATTCCAATACATCTTTTTTAAGATGGAGCAACCATATCTGCACGCAGTATTCAAGATATGGGCTTACCATGGATTTATACAGTGGCAATAAGATTTTCTTTCTTATTCTCTATCCCTTTCTTCATGATTCCCAACATTCTGTTCGCTTTTTGCCTGCCGCTGCCCATTGATTGGATGTTTGCAGAGAACTAGCCACAGTGACTCTGAGATCTCTCACTTGAGTTGGAACAGCTATTTTATATCCCATCGTTTTCTATGTGTAGTTGGGATCATGTTTGCCAATGTGCATCACTTTGCATTGATCAACATTGAATTTCATCTGCCGTTTTGTTGCCCTTTCACCCAGTTTTGTGAAATCTCTTTTTAGCTCCTCCCAGTCTGCTTTGGACTTAACTATCCTCTGTAGTTTTGGATCATCCGCAAATTTTGTCACCTCTCTGATTAGCAGATCGTTTATGAAGATGTTGACTAGTCCCAGTACAGGACCACTAGTTACCCGTTTCCATCCTGAAAACTGTCCATTTATTCCTACCCTTTGTTTCCTGGCTTTTAACCAGTTATTGATCCACGTGAGGACCTTCCGGAGGTGAACGTAAGCTGGTACATTCCGGTATGGGGTACTGGCAAGAGTGGGTACGCTGTGCCAGCCCGGCCCGGCTTCACCAGGCTGGTGATTTAAAGGGCCCAGGGCTCCCTGCAGCCTCCCAAGCCCCCCTGGCGGAGCCCAGGGGAGCAAATCACTGCCCTGGAACGCTGCTCTCTCCCACGCTACGAACACAGAGCAGGGGCGGCGGGAGCTTCCTTACAGTGGCGGGGGGGGTCACTATTGTCTGAACTGTAGCACTCCCATGAAAACCCTTCCCCAAGGACCCACACTCACACCACCTCTCCCCCTGAGGCCACACCCACAGAATGCCTCTCCCCCCCTCAAGACTCCCCCTTTCCCCCCTCCATCATTTGTCCTAACAGCCAGTTAAGAGTGGTGGGGCCACGGCCCTCTAAACCCCCTGTTCCAGCACCCCTGACACAGAGCTCAGCAGCAGCGGTGTGTGTGTGCATGTGACAGAGGCAGCTGTGCTGAGCTGAGCCAGTGAGGGAAGCGGGGGGCTGATGTTGGGGCTGCCCCCTCCCCCTGCCTCAGGACTGGTTGCTTGCAGCAGCTGTCTGAACATAGAGACAGTGTGAGACACACTCACTCTCCCCACACACACACTCCCTTTCCCCACACACACACAGTCTCTACCCCGCCACGCACACTGCAGTTGAAAAGCAGCTGGCAATCTAGTAAGATGCCCGTGGAATGGTGGGATAGAGAAACCTGCATCATGTGATGCTGTACCGGCCCATGAGGCATTGCAAGCCATTCCCAAAGCACCCTGCAGCCAGTTGCACAGCTACCCACAGTGCACTGCTCTCTGTGGCCATCCAAGATTCTAGCGTGGACGTGCTCTGGTGACACAAGGGGCATAGTGTGGACATGCAGCAGCTGTTTAATTAAAACACTTTAAAGCCACATTACCCAATAGTGTAGACACAGCTTGAGAGTGAGACAAGACCAAGCTCCCTTGAAACTAAAGAACCACAACTTTCTCCGCAGTTGGCAGGATTCGAACCTGTGCAGGGAGACCCCCAATGGATTTCTAGTTCACCACCTTAACCACTCAGCCACAACTACTTGGTTGAGATGTGTCTCTCACTGCACTCTAGTTCTGTTCTCACTGAGTGATCAATTCCAGTTGTTTCCTCAGACCAGCTCCCTCAGCACACACACTGCTGTGCCCTTGTGTAAGTGTGTCCATGGCTGAACAGCAAGAATTCCTGCTCATTTCCCTTCTGGCTGGAGCATGGTTAGAGTGTGTTTGTGGTCAATGACATTGCTGTAGATTGTTGTCCATTTCCTGCCTTGATCATTCAGACAGTCCCTTTCCTGCCATATCCACAGCACATCAGTGAGTAAACTCAGCTTTTTATTCCATCCTTGATGTTTCATGGAATAACAACAGACGACCGAGGAAAGAGGTGGGCAGGGCGGGTCTCAGGGGAGGGGCAGAGAGGTGGGGGCGGTCAGCAGGGCGGGTCTCAGGGGAGGGGCAGAGAGGTGGGGGCGGTGGGCAGGGAGGGTCTCAGGGGAGGGGCAGAGAGGTGGGGGCGGTGGGCAGGGCGGGTCTCAGGGGAGGGGCAGAGAGGTGGGGGCGGTGGGCAGGGCGGGTCTCAGGGGAGAGGCAGAGAGGTGGGGGCGGTGGTAAGGGCGGGTCTCAGGGGAGGGGCAGAGAGGTGGGGGCGGTGGGCAGGGCGGGTCTCAGGGGAGGGGCAGAGAGGTGGGGGCGGTGGGCAGGGCGGGTCTCAGGAGAGGGGCAGAGAGGTGGGGGTGGTGGGCCGGGCGGGTCTCAGGGGAGGGGCAGAGAGGTGGGGGTGGTGGGCAGGGCGAGTCTCAGGGGAGGGGCAGAGAGGTGGGGGCGGTGGGCAGGGCGGGTCTCAGGGGAGGGGCAGAGAGGTGGGGGCGGTGAGCAGGGCGGGTCTCAGGAGAGGGGCAGAGAGGTGGGGGCGGTGGGCGGGGCGGGTCTCAGGGGAGGGGCAGAGAGGTGGGGGCGGTGGGCGGGGCTGGTCTCAGGGGAGGGGCAGAGAGGTGGGGCGGTGGGCAGGGCGGGTCTCAGGGGAGGGGCAGAGAGGTGGGGGAGGTGGGCAGGGCGGGTCTCAGGGGAGGGGCAGAGAGGTTGGGGCGGTGGGCAGGGCGGGTGTCAGGGGAGGGGCAGAGAGGTGGGGGCGGTGGGCAGGGCGGGTCTCAGGGGAGGGGCAGAGAGGTGGGGGCGGTGGGCAGGGCAGGTCTCAGGGGAGGGGGCAGAGAGGTGGGGTCGGTGGGCAGGGTGGGTCTCAGGGGAGGGGCAGAGAGGTGGGGGCGGTGGGCAGGGTGGGTCTCAGGGGAGGGGCAGAGAGGTGGGGGCGATGGGCAGGGCGGGTGTCAGGGGAGGGGCAGAGAGGTGGGGGCGGTGGGCAGGACGGGTCTCAGGGGAGGGGCAGAGAGGTGGGGGCGGTGGGCAGGGCGGGTCTCAGGGGAGGGGGCAGAGAGGTGGGGGCGGTGCACGGGGCGGGTCTCAGGGGAGGGGCAGAGAGGTGGGGCGGTGGACAGGGCTGGTCTCAGGGGAGGGGCAGAGAGGTGGGGGCGGTGCACGGGGCGGGTCTCAGGGGAGGGGCAGAGAGGTGGGGGCGGTGGGCAGGGCGGGTCTCAGGGGAGGGGCAGAGAGGTGGGGGCGGTGGGCAGGGCGGGTCTCAGGGGAGGGGCAGAGAGGTGGGGCGGTGGGCAGGGCAGGTCTCAGGGGAGGGGCAGAGAGGTGGGGGCGGTGGGCAGGGCGGGTCTCAGGGGAGGGGCAGAGAGGTGGGGGCGGTGGGCAGGGCGGGTCTCAGGGGAGGGGCAGAGAGGTGGGGTGATGGGCAGGGCGGGTCTCAGGGGAGGGGCAGAGAGGTGGGGGCCGTGGGCAGGGCGGGTCTCAGGGGAGGGGCAGAGAGGTGGGGGCCGTGGGCAGGGCGGGTCTCAGGGGAGGGGCAGAGAGGTGGGGTGATGGGCAGGGCGGGTCTCAGGGGAGGGGCAGAGAGGTGGGGGCGGTGGGCAGGGCGGGTCTCAGGGGAGGGGCAGAGAGGTGGGGGCGGTGGGCAGGGGGGGTCTCAGGGGAGGGGCAGAGAGGTGGGGGCGGTGGGCAGGGCGGGTCTCAGGGGAGGGGCAGAGAGGTGGGGGCGGTGGCCAGGGTGGGTCTCAGGGGAGGGGCAGAGAGGTGGGGGCGGTGGGCAGGACGGGTCTCAGGGGAGGGGCAGAGAGGTGGGGGCGGTGGGCAGGGCGGGTCTCAGGGGAGGGGCAGAGAGGTGGGGGCGGTGGGCAGGGCGGGTCTCAGGGGAGGGGCAGAGAGGTGGGGTGATGGGCAGGGCGGGTCTCAGGGGAGGGGCAGAGAGGTGGGGGCGGTGGGCAGGGCGGGTCTCAGGGGAGGGGCAGAGAGGTGGGGGCGTGGGCAGGGCGGGTATCAGGGGAGGGGCACACAGCTGGGCTCCTGGGCAGCGCGTGTCTCAGGGGAGGGGCAGAGAGGTGGGGGCGGTGGGCAGGGCGGGTCTCTGGGGAGGGGCAGAGAGGTGGGGGCGGTGGGCAGGGTGGGTCTCAGGGGAGGGGCAGAGAGGTGGGGGCGGTGGGCAGGGCGGGTCTCAGGGGAGGGGCAGAGAGGTGGGGGCGGTGGGCAGGGTGGGTCTCAGGGGAGGGGCAGAGAGGTGGGGGCGGTGGGCAGGGCGGGTCTCAGGGGAGGGGCAGAGAGGTGGGGGCGGTGGGCAGGGCGGGTCTCAGGGGAGGGGCAGAGAGGTGGGGGCGGTGGGCGGGGCTGGTCTCAGGGGAGGGGCAGAGAGGTGGGGGCAGCAGGCAGGCCTTGGGGTAGGGGGTGGAGAGGCACAAGGAGGCCTTGGGGGAGGAGAGGAGCGAGCGACAGGTGGACCAGCAGGCCTCAGCCACAGTGGAAGAGCGGGGGTGGGAAGTGGCCAAATGGGAGTGAGGGCGGAGCACAGGTGGGGCCTGAGAGGGAGGAGAACGAGGGAAGGGGGTGGAGGGGGCAGGGCCGCCTAGAGGATTCCTGGGGCCTGGGGCAAAACAATTTCAGGGGCCCCTTCCATAAAAAAAAGTTGCAATACTCTAGAATCCTGTGTTCTCATGGGGGCCCTGCAGGGCCTGGGGCAAATTGCCCCCCCTGCCCCCTCCGGGCAGCCCTGCCCTCAGCCTCCCCTCGTAAGTCCCCTGCCCCCTAATCATTTTTGTTGCCCTCCCCTAGACTCTCTCCAATTTGTTTCTGTAGTGCGGGGGAGGCGAAAGCTGGACGCAATGCTCCAGATGTGGCCTCCCCAGTGCCGAATAGAGGGGGATAATCATTTCCCCCGATCTGCCGGCAATGCTCCTACTAATCCAGCCAATACGACCAGGTACCCATATTGAATGCAGACCCAGCAATATTTGATAAATTGATTACTGTCCATTCAGGAGGTTATTTCCCACCTATTCATAAATAATGAAGATGCTCTAAGCGGAGGGGAGAGAGCTGTCCCATCTGTGTAGTTAATCCATCCCCCCGAGAGGTGGTAGCTATGTCGCTGGGGGAAGCTATGGGGGTGGGGGTGCAAGCTGTGGTGTTTACATGGATCTATAAGTTTAATCAAACCCCATTTTTAAAAGCACTATGGTCTGGGAACAGAACAGGAGATGGCTGAGGCAGGGCCTGTCCTTCAAAATCTTTAAGATATCTGACTTACCTCCACAGCAGTTATGGGGGTATAGCTCAGTGGTAGAGTGTTTGACTGCAGTTTGAGTGGTCCTTAGTTCAAATTCAAGTGCCCCCTTACAAGCCTCTTCCTTCAACAAAAATAATGGCATTTCTGTTATGTTCAGGAGTTCCACTGAATAGGGATCCCTGAAATGAATAAAAACACTCAATGTTTTCCTGTGCAAATGCATAAAAACCTAGCAAACATGTCCCTTCACTGAAATCAGTTCTTTAAGAATCCTTATTGAGGTTGCAGGAAAAAAACATCCCGATGTGTAGAAAGAATAGTAAATATGGCAGGCGAAAAGCTTGGCTTAACAGTGAAATCCTTGCTGATCTTAAACACAAAAAAGAAGCTTACAAGAAGTGGAAGATTGGACAAATGACCAGGGAGGAGTATAAAAATATTGCTCAGGCATGCAGGAGTGAAATCAGGAAGGCCAAATCACACTTGGAGTTGCATCTAGCAAGAGATGTTAAGAGTAACAAGAAGGGTTTCTTCAGGTATGTTAGCAACATGAAGAAAGTCAAGGAAAGTGTGGGCCCCTTACTGAATGAGGGAGGTAACTTAGTGGAGAGAGGATGTGGAAAAAGCTAATGTACTCAATGCTTTTTTTTTGCCTCTGTCTTCAAAAACAAGGTCAGCTCCCAGACTGCTGCACTGGGCAGCACAGCATGGGGAGAAGGTGACCAGCCCTCTGTGGAGAAAGAAGTGGTTCAGGACTGTTTAGAAAAACTGGACGAGCACAAGTCCATGGGGCCGGATGCGCTGCATCCGAGGGTGCTAAAGGAGTTGGCAGATGTGATTGCAGAGCCATTGGCCATTATCTTTGAAAACTCATGGCGATCTAGGGAGGTCCTGGATGACTGGAAAAAGGCTACTGTAGTGCCCATCTTTAAAAAAGGGAAGAAGGAGGATCCGGGGAACTACAGGTCAGTCAGCCTCACCTCAGTCCCTGGAAAAATCATGAAGCAGGTCCTCAAGGAATCAATTCTGAAGCACTTAGAGGAGAGGAACATGATCAGGAACAGTCAGCATGGATTCACCAAGGACAAGTCATGCCTGACTAACCTAATTGCCTTCTATGAGGAGATAACTGGCTCTGTGGATGAGGGGAAAGCAGTGGATGTGTTATCCCTTGATTTTAGTAAAGCTTTTGATACAGTCTCCCACAGTATTCTTGCCAGCAAGTTAAAGAAGTCTGGGCTGGATGAATGGACAATAAGGTGGATAGAAACCTGGCTAGATCGTCGGGCTCAATGGGTAGTGATCAACGGCTCCATGTCTAGTTGGCAGCCAATTTCAAGTGGAGTGCCCCAAGGGTCGGTCCTGGGGCCGGTTTTGTTCAATATCTTCATTAACGATCTGGAGGATGGTGTGGACTGCACCCTCAGCAAGTTTGCAAATGACACTAAACTGGGAGGAGTGATAGATACGCTGGAGGGTAGGGCTAGGATACAGAGGGACCTAGACAAATTAGAGGATTGGGCCAAAAGAAACCTGATGAGGTTCAACAAGGACAAATGCAGAGTCCTGCACTTAGGACGGAAGAATCCCATTCACTGCTACAGACTAGGGACCGAATGGCTAGGAAGCAGTTCTGCAGAAAAGGACCTAGAGGTTACAGTAGACGAGAAGCTGGCTATGAGTCAACAATGCGCCCTTGTTGCCAAGAAGGCTAACGGCATTTTGGGCTGTATAATTAGGGGCATTGCCGGCAGATTGAGGGATGTGATCATTCCCCTCTATTAGACATTGGTGAAGCCTCATTTGGATACTGTGTCCAGTTTTGGGCCCCACACTACAAGAAGGATGTGGAAAAATTGGAAAGAGTCCAGCAGAGGGCAACAAAAAATGATTAGGGGGCTGAAGCACATGACTGATGAGGAGAGGCTGAGGGAACTGGGATTGTTTAGTCCGCAGAAGAGAAGACTGAGGGGGGATTTGATAGCTGCTTTCAACTGCCTGAAAGGGGGTTCCAAAGAGGATGGATCTCGACTGTTCTCAGTGGTAGAAGATGACAGAACAAGGAGTAATGGTCTCAAGTTGCAGAGGGGGAAGTTTAGGTTGGATATTAGGAAAAACTTTTTCACTCAGAGAGTGGTGAAGCACTGGAATGGGTTACCTAGGGAGGTGGTGGAATCTCCTTCCTTAGAGGTTTTTAAGCTCAGGCTTGACAAAGCCCTGGCTGGGATGATTTAGTTGGGGATTGGTCCTGCTTTGAGCAGTAGGTTGGAGTAGATGACCTCCTGAAGTCCCTTCCAACCCTGATATTCTATGATTATATGATTAGATGCTCTAATGGTCTCTTCTGGCCATAATTTCTGAAAAACTGAGTGTAGCATTGGGAGCAGCGTCTGATGTTTCCCTGTCTAGCCAGCTTGCTGCCTAGAACGAACGCTCCTTGAGTGGGGTGATCCACAGGGAGCAGCTCAAACCTGCAAAGTGCCTGGCCAGGGGCAGGACATTAGCCCAGCAAGGGAGGGGTGTGGCAGTGACATCACAAAGGCCTTTTGCAGGACCTCAGACTATTGGTCCAAGGTGTGGTGGGGAGGTGGTGACCTCACAGAGAGATGCTGACATCAGCCAGGCAGGACAGGGGCGAGGGGCCAGGGAAACCTCAGAGACCCCTGTGGCTTTGCTGCAGCAAGTCTCCTTCTCCAGGTCTCTCTTTGAGGACTGAGGGAGTATTCGGGTTCACGGACGTGAGCGCCAGGAGGAACCTCTTTCGAGTTTTCTCCTTCCCGTTCAGTGATTTTACTAGAAAACAGCCGTCCCTGTTTAGAAGGTAAGAGCCTCCTGGAGGTTTGAAACCTGTTCAGTCTGATCCATCTGGTGGGAGTTGAATTCTAGGCATGGAAAACATGAGCTTAAGGAGGCAGAATGTTATTCCACACCTGGGATTTTGTCCCTTAGAATCACTGGGGACATTGGGGTTTGTCCTTTTTGTTTTACCTTTTCCTCCCTCCTTTCTCTTTATCTCTTGCTTCTTTTGTCCTTTCTCCTGTTCCCCTCCCAACACCAGGAGAGAGAGAGAGAGAGAGAGAGAGAGAGAGAGAGAGAGAGTGTGTGTGTGTGTGTGTGTGTGTGGCGGGGGAGGGCTCTGCAGCTCCCACTGTGGGAGGTCCACACAAAAATGTGGGGCTGAAATAGAGCTTGGGCAGTGATCCCATCAGTGACCTGGGCCATCCTTTGGGCTCTCTGGTGAGAACCCTCAGCCTCCCGTCCTCAGTCTCTACCCTGATTGGCTGAGCAGGGGGTTATTGACAGGGAGGAGACTCAGGTCCTTGTTCTCTTTTAAGACCAAGGAAATAAGTCAGAACCAGTTCTGTGTTTGATGGAATTTGCTGCTTCTCTGCATTAATGGTCTCTGAGCAGTTCATGATTCCCCCCAGAACCCCGCTTCTAACACTGTTGTTGGTCTGTAGCTCATGTGAGAGCACTTTATTCAGGTCATTAAATGTCTGAAATTCAAGATCCGATGGTTAGTTTGAAAATCAGGGCTCTTGGGTCCTATTCCCAACTCTGCCACTGACTGGCCGTGTGACCTCAGACAAGTCAATTCTTCTTTCTCACATGTAGCTTCTCCCTCTTTCAAGTAGGGATAATAATGATCTACTCCTACCTAGCTCAACACACTCACTCTTCCCCAACACACACACATTCTTCACACTGCAGTTGAAAAGCACCAGGCAATCTAGTAGGCTGCCCATGGAACAACGGGAGAGAGAAACCTGCATCACTGACAGTGCAGCCATGGAGACACCACACACCGGCCTTCCCTAGCAGGGGCAGGGGGGCGAGAAGGGACATCATCTGAGCTCCCTGCATCCAGGTCACTTTCCTCAGCCGGGCTGCGTCAGGGGAGGGCAGAGAGCAGCAGCTTCTGATGCTCCCCTCACAGCCCAGCCCCGGTGGGGAAAGTGACCAGGATGCAGGGAGCACATAGTGTTGCTCCTCGCTCCCCCCACCCTCTGTGGGGCCACGGAGGAGCACTGGGGCAGGGGAGAGCAGTGAGCACCTTTGCACGGCCACACGGTGCCCTTTGACCCCCTGGAGCCCTGGGCGGCTGCCGGGGGCCCCACCCCTAAGGCCGGCCGGGCTCCCCAGCATGAACAGCAGAGACACAGGGAGACTGGCCACCCACTGAGCAGAGGTAGCCTGGGCGGCTCGTAATGGAGGCTCGGGGGGGGTCAGCCTCCCCAAACCTTGCCTTGCCAAGGGGGCAGTGGGGCCCATGACTAGGGGCCCTGGCCAAATTGGGCCCCCCTGGAAAAGTCTCCCCCATGTCAGCCCCAGGGCTGGAGGAGCTCCCACTGCCTGCTACGGCCCGGGGGCTGCAGCAGGGGCACAGAGCTTCTCTGGTCTCGGGGCTGCAGCGGAGCCGGGGTAAAGGAGTGACAGGGTGGGGCCAGTGGAGGAAGGGGTGGAACAGAGGTGACAGTGGGTGGGGCCGTGGGTGGAAGGTGTGGAAGGGGGCGGAGCCACACACAGAAGTGTGGGGGGCAGGGTTCCGGTGCTGGGGCCCCCGCACTTGTTCTCCCTTTCCCTGGGCTTTGGCATCACCAGCCCCTGCTTAGCGAGTAGGGGTCAGTGGTCCCCAAAATGTGGGTGTGACTCCTAGGGGGACACAGAGGAAGATTGATGGGGGCACCTCAGGGCCTGAGCCAGCCCCCATGGAGGGCAGGGAGGGAGCCCCACTCAGCCCCACTCTGTCCCAGCTCTTCCCCAACCCCACCCTCAGCCTGGGCCCCTGGCTCCCAGCCCGGCCTCGACCCCCTTACCCCTGTCCGCACCCCTCTCCCCAGCAAGCAACGGCCCCACTCCCAGCCCCGGTTCTCGACCGCGGCTTCCGAGGGGCCACAGCCATGGGTACGAGGGCGCAGTGTGAAATGTTTGGGGACCACTGGGTTAGGGTGACGTCCTCAATCACTTCTCTGCAGTCCAATGAAAGCGATTCCTCACCCACCCACCCCTCCGTCAGGACGGCCTAGGTACGTTCCGCTGCCCTTCACTCGTACAGGAAGGAGAATAACATTTCATTCCACTCAATCCTAAAGTGATTTGTTACCCACCACCATCCCAAACTGGTCATTTTGGGGAAGCGGCCCCCTCATGCTGCATAGCTAGGCAGAGTAGGGGTGTCTATGCAAACACGGCCTGTTCCTGAAGTCTTCCCCCAGCTCCTCACTAGATGTGAGGGGGGAGCTCATTCAGCCCCTGCTTACGCTTAGTATTTAAAAACTCCTTAGTGGCCCTATCTCTGCTGGCCTTAGATTTCTCCTCCTGTCCCCATTTTAGCAGCTCAGATGAGGTGGCTGAGTGGTTAAGGTGATGCTGCTAATCCATTGTGCTCTGCACGCATGGGTTCAAATCCCATCCTCATGGGATGCATTTAGTCTTCACCCTCCTTTATAGACAACCATCTCCCCCCTTGGTACAATGACAGATCAAACAATGTTTCTTGCAAACAAAAACCGTCTCAGAATCTCAGCTGCCTCCCTCGCTTGCTTTAAATAAAATGTCTAAATCCCAGATTTCTAAAAAAATTCTCTAGTCCTGCATTTCTTAGTTTTTATCTCAAAGGGGAACAGCCTCATAATCTGCCCGAACACCCTGGGACCTCCCCAAATAATTAAAATACCCCCAACCTGAGCAAGGCCACAACAGTGAACCAGAGCCAGTGTCTAGGCCAAGCTGTTCTGAAGGAGGCAACTCAACCATTTTCTCTCTGCTTCCCTTGGCAAAGTCTGACAGAAAACAAAATTCCCCAAACTGAAAATTTTCTGCTGAAAAACCACTACTAGTCTGTTTGGGGACTTTGGTTTGAATGTACTATTATTATTCTCTTCTGACTTCTGAATCAGTTTTGTCATCCAGGTGTATTGCCAGTTGTTGAGTTGTGGGGGAGAGAGGCCAACTCATGATGTCTCTAGCCCCCCCCCTTTCATAGTTTCTTCCAACTTGCTAGGAAGTACCTTTGCTAGGATGTGAGTCAAGCAGTGTCCATTGTCTCTGTGCTGTCTCAGAGAAGTCTGCATTGTACACGGCTCCTGGGATAGTCCTTGGGAGTGTGGATCCCTTTAATGGGCCAGCAGCGAGTCTGGCTCCTCCATTGTCACACCTGAAAGGCTGGTGGTGGGCATTTCCCAACCTCATCTCAGTAACACACACAGAGCAAAACTTCCCAGCCAATGCTACACACACAATCCAACACAATATTAATGTTCAACAGACCAAGACTTTTGAAATGATACCTCACCAGGCAGACTTTGTACAAACCGTATCATCATTATAGGAGAGTGGTGAATATGGGGCTTCCAGGGTGCTGCTTTGAGCACAGCGTGCCACACCTGGGCTGACATTGCAATGGAGACGTACCCTTAGAGTCCATCTCTCCTGGGATAAAGATGGCAGCGTGGCTGGCCTGGACCATCTGACGTGGGCTCATGAAGCTAAAGCTGAGAGGCTAAAAACTGTGGTGCAGATATTTGTGTTCACACTGAAGCCTGGGTTCGGAAACCCTCACCCCTCGTGGGGTCTCAGAGGTTGGGCTCAAGCCCATATGTCTGCCCTGTAATTTTATAGTCTTGCAGCCCAAGCCCCATAACCCTGAGTCAGCTGACCCGGGCTTTGCGACAGGTGCCTTGGGTGTTTTAATCACAGTGTAGACATAACGTTAGGCTACGTCTCCAGTGCAATGAAACACCCATGACTGGCCCGTGTCACATTAATCAGGGTCATGCGGCTTGGGCTGTAAAGTTGCAGTGTCCGTGTCTCAGCTCAGGCTCCGTCCCCTGCTCCAGGAGCCCAGAAGGTTGGGAGGGAGTTTAGCAAGTGGAAATGGTAAAACCGCAGGGGAGTATTACCCTGGACTTACGGCATTTCTCCATTGGTCTGTCTGCTTTGGGGCAGGGACAGAAACACGTCCTGCTGCATTTGTAATTTCAAAGGGCGGGTTAGGATTTTCATTCTCAGACTCGGTGCACAAAACAGGACTCCACCCTCGGCATAAACTAAACGAGCTGCCCACAGATTCTGGCAGCCACAATGAGCATTTGGTGTGAGAGCTCAGACCTGCCCCTGTCCCAGAGGGACGGGGTCGTCTGTGAGGGGACTGGCCCACTGACCTATCAGCTCCTAACTCCCAAACTTTCAGTAACTCTATCATCAGTGCCTGTGAGTGTAATTTAAACCATAAGAAAAACCACAGTAGGCTAGACCGAAGGTCCATCTAGCTCTGAATCTTGTCTTCTGACAATAGCCAATACCAGGTGCCCCAAAAGCAACTCAGTAAGGTACCACTGGAACTTGAACCCAGGATCCCCTGTATACAAAACAGTGGTTTTAGCCAGCTAAGCCATGGTGCCTACAGTTGCTGAAGGGATCATGTCTGCACACACCTGACTCTCTGCCAACCTCCATCTAGGCCTGACAAGCTTTGCTTCTGTTTGGATTCAGTAAAGCAGAGGAGCAGGTGAAGTTTTACTCCCAAGGTTCTTTGGACAGGTCTACACTACAAAATTAGATCGGTGTAACTACATTACTCTGGGGTGTAAAAAATTTACCTCCCTAAGCAATGCAGTTATATCAGCCTAACCCCGGTGCAGATAGCGCTGTGCCAACAGGAGGGCTTCTCCCATCAACATAGCTTGGGGAGGGGCTTGGTTAGTGAAGATGAAGAGAATAGGTGGCCCATGGCTCTTGCATTTGGGGAGGCTGGGTGTGAGCGCTGGAAGCTCCCTAGAAGTGGGGGGCCCATTGGTGCCCAGACCATGGCACTGCCCCCCACCCTTCTCCTCTCTCTGAGGCCCCCCCTGTGCTCCCCCCTTGCTCCTGTTTGGCCACTTCCCACCCCCGCTCTTCCTCTTTGGCTGAGGACGGCTGAGCCACCTTTCGCTCGCTCCTCTCCTCCCCCAAGGCCTTCCTGCCTGCTGCTCGTGCCTCTCCACCCCCTACCACAAGGTCTGCCCACCAGCCACCACCGCCACCTCTCTGACCCGTCCCTGCAACCCACCCTGCCCACCACCCACACCTCTCTGCCTCTCCCCTGAGACCTGCCCTGCCCACTGCCCCCACCTCCGAGACCTGCTCTGCCCACCGCTCGAACCTCTCTGCCCCTCCCCTGAGACCCACCCTGTCCACGTCTTTCTTCGGTCATCTGTTGTTATTCCATGAAACATCAAGAATGGAATAAAAAACAAAAAGAATGGAATTACTCCAGAGTGAGGAAAGAAAGGAGCCACCAACCCACTGGCATTGCTGCTTTAGTTAAAGTGTTTAGTTAAAACAGCTATTGAATGTCCTCCCTATGCCCCTTGTGTCACCAGAGCACATCCCTGCTAGCAGTTCTTGGATGGCAACAGAGAGCAGTGCACTGTGGGTAACTATCCCACTGTGCAACTGGCTGCAGGGTGTTTTGGGAAGGGTTTGCAATGCCTCACGGGCTGGTACAGCATCACATGATGCAGTTTCTCTATCCCACCGTTCCATGGGCATCTTACTAGATTACCAGCTGCTTTTCAACTGCAGTGTGCGTGGCAGGGGAGAGACTCTTTGTGTGGGGGGAGAGACAGTGTGTGTGTTGGGGAAGAGTGAGTGTGTTGACCTAGGTAGGAGCAGATCATTATTATCCCTACTTGAAAGAGGGAGAAGCTAAGGCTGAGAAAGAAGAATTGACTTGTCTTAGGTCACACAGCCAGTCAGGGGCAGAGTTGGGAATAGGACCCAAGAGCCCTGATTTTCAAACTAACCTTCGGATCTTGAATTTCGTACACTGAATGACCTGAATAAAGTGCTCTCAGATGAGCTCCAGACCAACAACAGTGACAGTAATTATTCAGCAAGTATTTGAGGAGAACTGCAATGTTAGAGAGAATCATGAACTGCTCAGAGACCATTAATGCCGAGAAGCAGCAAAATTCATCAAACATAGAACTGGTTCTGACTTATTTCCTTGGTCTTAAAAGAGACCAACAAGGACCTGAGTCTCCTCCCTGTCAATAACCCCCTGCTCAGCCAATCAAGGGTAGAGACTGAGGACGGGAGGCTGAGGGT
This sequence comes from Mauremys mutica, assembly GCF_020497125.1. Classification (NCBI taxonomy): domain Eukaryota; kingdom Metazoa; phylum Chordata; order Testudines; family Geoemydidae; genus Mauremys; species Mauremys mutica. The sequence continues at coordinate 4,628,674 of NW_025423257.1, forward strand.
TCTCACCAGAGAGCCCAAAGGATGGCCCAGGTCACTAGTGGGGATCACTGCCCGAGCACTATTTCAGCCCCACATTTTTGGGTGGACCTCCCACAGTGGGAGCTACAGAGCACTCCCCCGCAACACACACACACACACAAACACACACACCCCTCCCTCCTGGTGTTGGGAGGGGAACAGGAGAAAGGACAAAAGAAGCAAGAAACGAAGAGAAAGGAGGGAGGGAGGGATGGAGGAAAATGGGAAACAAAAAGGACAAACTCTAATGTCCACAGTGATTCTGAGGGACAAAATCCCAGGTGTGCAATAAAATTCTGCCTCCTTAAGCTTGTGTTTTCCATGCCTAGAATTCAACTGTCACCAGATGGATCAGACTGAACAGGTTTCAAACCTCGAGGAGGCTCTTACCTTCTAAACAGGGACGGCTGTTTTCTAGTAAAATCACTAAAAGGGAAGGAGAAAACTCAAAAGAGGTTCCTCCTGGCGCTCACGTCCATGAACCCGAATACTCCCTCAGTCCTCAGAGAGAGACCTGGAGAAGGAGACTTGCTGAAGCAAAGCCACAGGGGTCTCTGAGGTTTCCCTGGCCCCTCGCCCCTGTCCTGCCTGGCTGATGTCAGCATCTCTCTGTGAGGTCACCACCTCCCCACCACCTTGGACCAATAGTCTGAGGTCCTGCAAAAGGCCTTTGTGATGTCACTGCCACACCCCTCCCTTGCTGTGCCAATGTCCTGCCCCTGGCCAGGCACTTTGGAGGTTTGAGCTACTCCCTGAGGATCACCCCACTCAAGGAGCATTCGTTCTAGGCACCAAGCCGGCTAGACAGGGAAACATCAGACGCTGCTCCCAATGCTACACTCAGTTTTTCAGAAATGAGTCGACTTCATGGCCAGAAGAGACCATTAGAGCATCTAATCTGACCCCCTGCGTATCACAGGCCTCCTGTATGACACAAGAGCTACTTTTGGGGCAAACACATTCCAGAAAGGCATCTAGTCTTCATTAAATGACATCAGGAGATGATGAATCCACCACTTTCCTTGGTAGCTTGTTCCTGTGGTGAATCATCCTTGCTGTTGAATCTTTGTGCCTTAGTTGTACTATGAATTTGTCTCTTTTCACCTTCCAGACATTGGGTCTTGTTATGCTTTTCTCTGCTAGATTAAAGAGCCCTTTAATATCCAATCTTTTCTCTCCATTAAGGCACTTCAACACTTCAGTGAAGTCACCTTTCAATCTTCTTTTGATAAGCTAAACAGGTTGAGCTCTTTCAATAGCTCACTAGAAGGCATTTTTCTCCAGCCGTCAGGACATTTGGTGGCTCTTTGCTGCCCCAGCTCCAATTTCACAACATCTTTTTCAAATGAGGACACCAAAACTGGAGGCTATTCCAGTATCAGTCTCACTGATGCCGTGTCACGTCCTGTGACGTTATTGACATAATCTGTAACTGTATAGATCACCATTGCGACCACTGTTCTATATTTGCTGCCAATATTGTAGAAAAGTTGTTGTGTAAGGGGTCTATGGAGAGGTTCTGATTGGCTGATTATAATTATGCCATCTCTAGATGTATCATTTTTGAAGTTGACGTTATATTGGCTCTCTGCTGTCCGTATTTCAAACCTGTGCTATGCTTCCAGGGAGACAAGTTGGTGTCAGTTCTGCCTAGCCTGCTTGATGGCCCATTACGGACCATCAGCTACACAATCGACCCATTGAGAGAAGGCAGATACGCGTTGTGACTCAGCAAGGTCTGCAGGGACCTGCCTATGGACAGAACTCTAAGGTTTTTCTATGCCATGTGCTTAGGGAGATGTATTTTCCATGCCCTGGTTCCTCACTGACCCAGAGAGAACAAAGGAACAAGAAAACAAAAACCTTCCCCCACAGATTTGAAAGTATTTTCTTCCCTTATTGGTCCTTTTGGTCATGTGCCAACCAGGTTATCTGAGCTTTTTAACCCTTTACAGGGTATTTTATGCTACCTGTAGCTATACGTTTATGACACCCTGTAAATAGCAATCTGCAGAATCTGATTCTGAGAAAGGGCAGGTTGAAGGGAAGTGGCTTCAGCAGATTTACTGAGCATGCTCAGTTCATGTGAGCATGCTCAGTGCACCATAAGTAGCAAATTCCTACACACAGCAGTTTCTCACACTATACCCGAGGCAGCATGAGGCAGGGGCTCCATCGCTGTCCAGACCCCACCCAAGAGCAGATCCCCAGGGGCTGCAAGACCCTCAGCTTCTGGGACCTGTGTGTGGAGTCTCTCTTCTGCCCACCCAGGGCTGCCCCTGGGGTCCCTCTGGCCCCTGGCCAGGGGCAGCAGAGCCTGGGACTGGGTCCAGCTGGAGAAAGTCCCCACCTCGGATGGGCACAGAAAGTGCTTCAGTGAAAGTCTGTCCCTGGAGCAGCCCCTCTGGCGCCGCAGCAGCAGCCCGGAGCTCAGCCCCGGCTCCCAGCGCACACTGGAGGCAGCAGCACCAGCAGCGTCTGGTACCTTACAAAGCCCGGCCACCAGGAGCTGCCCCACGGCTCTTTTCCTTGTTTTTCCTGCTTCCTTCCTACCAGCCCCCCACTGCTCCAGCCCCTTCCTGGCTCCTTCAAGCCCAACCCAGGCTGCAGCTGCCGCACTCACCGGGCCAGGGACTGTCTGACGTGGGAACTAGCCCCATCTCTGCTCCTCCTCCTGCCCCTGTGTGTCCCACAGCCGCTGCAGGGACTGACCCGCACCCAGGCTCTCGCTCCTATTAGCGCTCACAGGGGCCAATCCAGCTACGGGAGAGTGAGCACCCCTGGGAGCAGGGAAGTGACCAAGTCTCCCTGCCAGAGGGTGGGGGAGGAGGAAGAAAGGGAAAGAGGAGAGACTGAAAGGGGATAAGGAGAAATAAGTGGGGAAAGCAGCACCCAGCTCTTTTCTACTGGATCACCCCTGAGCAGATTGCTCCTGAGCTCTGGGTAAATAGCCCCCAGTGTCTCCCAGATCCCCCTGCTCCCAAGGCAATGCCCATAGGGGTCTCCTTCCTGCCAGGCGTGATTACAAGTAGGTGTAGGTGTCACCCTTATGCCATGATTGGAGAAGGACAGCAAAGTTTGGGAACACGCGTCTGTATTTCCAGTCCAGTGTGACAATCCCGGCTCCAGGAGGGGTTTGTTCTCTGCTCCTGCTGGATGGGCACAGAATGGGGCAGCAACAGGTTTGTGTCAGTTTTTGTTGCTCCACGTTCCTTAACTTAGAACAGTGTGAAATGAAGAAAATGGAGATTGAATTAAAGGGAAATATACAAAGAAAAGTTCCAGCCCCCATTGCTTATTGGAAGAAATGACTCAATTTCCCAGTTACAGGTTTTATTAACATGAACAAAATAAAGCCAAGAGCGCACGTCACTAAGGCTAAATGACTATAGACACCACTCAGCTAAGGGTTAAACAACACAGTGATAAAGTTCAGGCCAAATCAGGAAATCAATGAGTTAACAAGGATATTGCGCTGGAATCAAGTCGTCAATTTAGTCCAACCATCAGATTAATACAGCAGAAAAACCAACCCCTATAAATCCTAAAAGAGCAACCCAAGAAGGCAGGTGCACATTTAGTGATGCCGAAACCCCAGAGATTTTTCACCCAGGCCTTGCAACCCAGATTTAGACAGCTGAATATTTCAATGCCGAAACCTAATTATTGCTGACATTTAACCCACAACCTCAACGCTAATTACAGTTTTCTCCTTAGATTTCACTATTATGTAGCTAATACTTCTCCTCGCCCTCTCACCCCAAAACACACACAGACCTTAAGAGAGACATTAGTAAAAGAAGTTCAAACAGCTCTCGCTGAACAATACACATCTGACCGCTCAATTCCTTGCGATGCTTGCACAGGTGAGGAGCATGCATTCTGTCATTTCATAGGGCAGGGTTTTAAGGCTGTTAAGATTTGGGAACTATTCTTCCTAGCATCTTCCCGTTGTAGATTTCAGAGGTGTTCACACCCTCACCGAGCCGCACTGTTATAGCCCAATCAAATAGAAAGACTGGGAGTTCTCCAACTTCATAAAAAGAAACAGACAAAAAATAGAAAAGGGAACAAAACGTTTCTAAGATAATAAGGGGTTGGATCTCTGCACCTCTCGGGCTTTGGGAGTAGGAACTGTAGCTGCAGTTTAGGAACCAGGTACTGGCATAGATTTCCTTTCTCTCAAGTGCAGGGCGTGACCTATGTCTCATTCTCTCTGTCTCCCATCGGGTGATGGGACTGTGAGTGAGAATGAGGAGGGGAAACCCCAGCAGGAAGATGCTGAGGAATTAGAATCAACTGTGCTCTATTTTCACACTTCCTAATTTTTCAAAGAAGCAGGAGGCAGAGAGGTCATACAAATGCATTAGACTCAAGAGCAAAACTAACGACAGGTCTACACTAGGAGGGGGGCTCGATCTAAGATACACAAACTTCAGCTACGGGAATAGCAGAGCTGAAGTCGACGTATGTAGGTCGACTTACCTCGGCATCTTCACAGCGCTGAGTCGACTGCTGCTGCTCCCCTGTCGACTCCGCTTGCGCCTCTCGCGGTGCTGGAGTACCAGAGTCGACGGGAGAGCGCTCAGGGATTGATTTATCATGTCTAGACTAGATAAGATAAATCAACACCCCAATAGATCGATCGCTACCCGCTGATCCGGTGGGTAGCATAGACCTGCCCTAAGAGACCAAACCACAGACTCTGGACTCAGCATTCAAGTATCCTGCAGTCTGAACTTCGCATCTGATACATTCCCTCATTGGCTACCATTATTTGGCCAGCAAGGAAGTGATCCTTGTCCAACAAGGCAGCCAGATTGGGACCCATAGGCATGGAATGGCTCTGAAGGAATCAGCTGTTTCTCTCTGTGCTTCATCTAACTTTGGAGCCAGATGGTAAAAGACAGTTGTGCCCAGTTTAATCATGGCGTCCTTTAGGAATGTGATCAATGCCACTTAACTAGGGAGCAGGATTCTAAAAACACCACAGCTTCCATATCTGGGGTGAAAATCAACCATCACTACCTGCAATTTCTACCTGAGCTCGTCAAATCTTTGACCTTACTTGGAGTAATTTTACACGTCTCTGGTGTAGAATTCTTCACCAACCACACAACAGATCAGTAGCGACAGTGAAGTACAACTCCCCCTACTGTGCCCTTTTATTTCTTTAATCTGGTGGCACAGATTTAAATTAGGGACTAAATTCAGGTGCGGCTTAGAATCCCTGTAAGATACCAAATGTCAGGTCTCTATTAAAAATAGGTATCTTTCTGCAGCTATATCACATTCAACATGGGTTTCAATTTCTACACATTTGCAGCATCTCCCAGGGGTGAGCTGAACAGAAATGTCACCTCCATTTTTCCCCATCTCTACCTAGAAAGGGATTGCATTTCCCAAATAATAGGCAACATGCACCTGATTAGGAAGGAGATCTCTTCAGGAGCGATAGGGCCTGGGCCACAACGGCTTTGGGAGCCCAATGCATGGGTATTTTGCTTAGTTCCAAGTCATTTACTAGGGTATCATCTTCCCAGCCCTTTAGAAAAAAGATTGACCTAACCAACTGCACAACAGGGGGATTGGGATGGTGATGGGGAATCCCTCTGACTTACCCTATCTCCTTCTGTTGTTACAAAGGGTGAAATGACATTTTCCCCTATCCCTGCCCTGTTCCTGCTCTTTGTTATAGTTCAATATAGTTTAAGTGAGGAAAATGGTAGTAAAAATATCTGCTCTGCAGCACAACCTGAACCAACATCAGAGCAATGGGGGAATGAAACAATTTGTTCCCAAAGGGGGAACTCGATGACTAACAATTGCTGTGAAATGGGGGAACAGTATAACCGTGATGCTCAGGGTTTGTTTAGACTAGGGAAAGTGATGGAGTTTAGGTCAGGACAAGGGGGAAGCTAATGCCAACCACTGCAGCTGGGCTGCATCTGCACTACAACTATAATTGTCTTGTTACACCAAGATCACTAACTTGAGCAGCCAACGGCATGTACAGTCTTAGTGGATGTTAGGCACAGGTAGTTTTTGCCTCAGTGTAGCTTGTTGGAATCAAACCTCTCTCCCACCTGGAGCTGATGGAGCTTGGCTGTTCTCAGTGGTAGCAGATGACAGAACAAGGAGCAATGGTCTCACGTTGCAGTGGGAGCCATCTAGGTTGGATATTAGGAAACTAAATTTGCTAAGGTGGTGGTGAAGCTCTGGAATGGGTTACCTAGGGACGTGGTGGAATCTTCATCCTGAGAGATTTTTAAGGCCTGGCTTGACAAAGCCTGGCTGGGTTGATTTAGTTGGGGTTGGTCCTGCTTTCAGCAGGGGAATGGACTAGATAGCTCCTGAGGTCCCTTCCAACCCTGATATTCTATGGTTCTATGACATACACTCCTACGACTCAATAGAAAAGATCATAGGACTGACCCCAAAGAAGGGTGAGCTGGAAAAGGCAGAAGCAGGCAACTCATCTGGGGGAGCTGAGCTACTACGGTGAAGATGGTGCAAAGATCACTATGTAGGAATCAGCAAATGTGATTTAAAAAACAAAAAAAATCTTTGCTCAGTAAGGCTTAACTGAGGGAAGTGTATATGATCACAGTGTAGTTCAATTATTTAAGTCAGTATTTTCTCAGATGATTTGGGGAGAGAATTCCACATTAAGTGATTTTTAACTTGGCAAAATGCCCATGTATTTGGTTCCCGAAGCATTTTTGTAACCCATGCCCCACAGAAGATCTTTCCTATTCGGAATGCTCCCCTTCATGATGCAGATGTTGAGGAAAGAGAAGTGGTATTTTTGTTCAATTTATCCTTAATGGATGCTCAAAATGTGTATAAAATGAAATCAACGTTGGAAATCTAATAGCTGCAGAAAAATAGCTCTTTTTAAATAGAAATTCTAGCTCTGGTAACGAAGATTCTGATCCAGGCCTGTATCCAGTCCCTTGCCTGGACCTGTGTCACCAAATTAAAGAAAAGCTGGGCACGTTTCCGGAAGCCATTGCTTACGACACTGCTGAGATTTTGAGTGGTTTTGTAAAGGATTCTACTTCTGAGAAGTGTAAATTTACCCTAAAAAGGGCAAGGAAACAAAGGGCATCAGGAATGTATGTTTTTTCGGATGAGGCAAGAAAAGGGAGCAGCATTGTCCCCCTTGGGTAGCCCCTGTTCAATTCCAGGTCAGAAAGCAAAACTCTTCTGCAAGAATATCCAAAAAATATTGTGTTTCACTTCACTTCATAAGTACAGTTGTGTGGCAATTAAATGATGACCCTAAAATTTCATAAAAGCAAAGAACGCTGAACAAAAAAGTGTGGGAAATACGGATGCATCTGAGAAAATGGCTTGGAATGAAGGAAGACAAAAATTGATGGGTCGAGAGAAAAGGCCCTGTTTCCCCCTATTTTGGAACTTCTCTCACAACTATTGGAATAGAAAAGCTAAACAAATGGTGTCCTATTGTTGCAAAGGAGATTGAAGTGAGGCCATTTTCTCCAGATAAAAGAAAATGGTCATGTCAGGAGTGGGATTTGAAACCACGTCTCTATGCAGAAACCAGAACACCCAAGGGATAGGAAAAAAGAGTCTTAAAACTGGCACTTTGGACCAGTCCACAATCCTAACACTACAAATAATGTGACTTATCAACCCTAGTTTTCATTAATATTTAGGGAGGCCAAGATGGCACATCTCTTTCAACTCCTAGAGACCTTCTCCAGCACAGCTGATTTTTAGGCACACTCACCTGGACCTAAAGTTACACGTTTCCTGGAGTTCCCTGAGTTCTGCGGTGTTGGAATCTCCCTGCTCACGTTTTAAGCGAACAAAAGATGGGTGCTGGCATTCTGAGACCCTCAAAATCCTGCCCTGGGGGCGAGACAGTTAAGCAACCAGCATCCACAATCTCTACCATGATAGCATCCTGTCTGGCAACAACTCACTTATCAATAGCTGGGGTCTGAAATCCTCATTTCTTTGTTGTTCTATCACTGTAGTCTCCACTTTCCTATTGCTTGTCTGTATAATCTGTGTCTGGTTCTGTGATTGTTTCTGTCTGCTGGATAATTAATTTGTTGGGTGTAAAGCAATTCAGGTGGTGGGATATAGCTGGTTAGATAATCACGTTACAATATGTTAGGATTGGTTAGTTACATTTCAGTAAAATGATTGGTTAAGGTATAGCTAAGCAGAACTCCAGTTTTACTATATAGTCTGCAGTCAATCAGGAAGTAAGCGGGGGAATGAGAATGGGGGTAGTGGAATTGGAGTTATGTTTTGCTAAGGGGGGAATAGAAAGAGGGACACAGAGAAGCCTCTGTGGTGTCAGAGCTGGGAAGGGCGATACTGAGGAAGGAAATTGGAATCATTGCTTGCTGGAAGTTTACCCCAATAAACATTGAATTGTTTGCACCTCTTGAACTGCGGCTATTGCTGTTCTCAGGTCATGTGAGAAGGACCAGGGAATGGGAGGGTGATGGGATAAACCCTCTAAGAAGTACGTCTTTCAGGGTGTGAAAAACCCTGGAATCAGTAATAATTAAGCTGCCCTAAGCCATGGTTAGATAGTGCTAAATGAAAGGAAAGATTGTTCTGTCAATGTAGCTCTTACAGGGATGGAAAACCTCTCCACTCACTGTAGCAACTGTCTACTCCACAGTGCTGTAGCAGTGTCACAGCAGCATTTTAAGCATAGACAGCCTCAGAGTGAGACCAGGTCTGGCTCTGTGGATGCTTAGGCACTACAACAAGAGCAGTGACAATACACTAATGCTTCCATAGTTGGCAGGATTCAAACTTGCCTGGGGAGACCCCAATGGATTTCTAGTCCATCGCCGTAACCACTCCACCACAACTACTTGGTGTATAGGTGCTTCACTACACAATGATTCTGTTCTCACTGAATTGTCACTTCAAATTGCTCAGACCAGCTCCCCCAGCACACTCCTGGCTGTGCATTAGTGTAAGTGTGTCCATGGCTGAACAACAAGGGTTCCTGCCCATTTCCCTTCCGGCTGGAGCATGATTAGAGTGTGTTTGTGGTTAACGACATTGCTATAGATTGTTGTTCATTCCCCACACTGACAATTCAGACCGTCCCGTTCCTATTCGAATCTCCACCAGATCATGCCAATAGCCGGAGTCAGAATTTCTCTGGGGCACTGAAATGTTTCAGGGGGTTGGTGCGTGAGCTCAGCCTTGCATCCATCCCTGATGTTTCATGGACTAACAACAGCAGCATAAAGAAAAAGCTGTTCCAATATCTCACTGTCAGAGGTGAAGGTGGCCTCGTCCCGTCTGCATGACCATTGCCATTGCAGGAGAGAAGGTGTCAATGGAATCGAATGCCCTTGCTCAGACAAGAGACACAGGGAGGTTTTGCTGTTCATGGATCTGTGCAAAAAAAATTGTGTCTCTGTGTGAAATCGAGGAGGGAAATGAAACGTCCACATGGTGGCCCAATGCCCTAAGGAATGTGGGCGGTGGACTCCGGCTGGGAAATTATTTCACAGGATCAATGTATTGCCCTGATTAAAAGCTATGGCTAAAAGGCAGCCACTGTTGTTAGTACCTAAACCTGTGTAGGGACACCCGAGTGGGTATCAAGTCCATTGCCTTAACCAGGGGTAGTCGATTATTTTATCAAGATTCAAATTTCTTGGTCAAGGTATAGTCAATGTATAGACGCCAGAGAAAATAATAAACTGATAAGAATAAGAATATAGAAATATTTTGCAGTCACTATGGGCATAACTATGATAATTGTTTTGTGTTTCACTCTTTATTATGGCACCACCTTCCTTCCCTTTAGACTTCTAGTTTACCAAGGGTAAAACTAAACATTTCTTCAGATACCAGGGAGTGTTTGGGTTCATTCCTGCTAGCTACACAGGGATTTGATGTAGCTGCTTTCAATCCTCCAGCTCTGCTGAGATAAGTAACATTTCAGGCTGTCACTGAACTGAAGGAGGGAGATCATTTTTTGACAGGTTACGCCTCCTCTTAAAGGTGTTTGTCTGGCAGCCTTGGTTCCCAGGTCTCTCCTGAGGGAAGAAAGTTTCTGTGCAAAATACCAAACCTTTTAACAGAGCGGAGGGAAAGGCAACGGCCACATGATGAGGCCAATATGTACCACAACATGATTCTTTTATGTGGGATGTCTCTGAACACTGACTGATCTGCACTCTCTTGTGTTTGAAGAGATGTTTAGTTTTGCACTTGGGAACCTATAAGGCTGAAGCAATGTTATGGATAGTGACACTGCGATTGAAGGGTGATTTAAGGTTGTAAAAATTGTTAAAAACACTGAGCTTAAACGTGAACTGCCTGTTATTAAAGGCTGGTTTCCCCACGTCGGTTCCATAAGCTCTGCTAGAAAGGCCCTGGGTTCTCTCCTGCCTCGGTGGGAACTAGAGGGAATCGTCCCCTGCTGCCCTTGGCTCCAGGCTGATTTTTCTGGGGAGGGGGTGTGGAATTGAGTTGTTTGCTGTTGAGAAGGGAGCCAGGCCAGTTCTCAGGGAACGAGAACTCCCAGCATCTGCCCAGCCCAGCCCAGGCTGCTGCCCTGTCCCAGCCTCTGTTCCCCTGGGGGCCCTGCATGTTTGACTCTAGAGCAGGCCGGGAGCAGCAGCTGAGGCAGAGGACACCTGGGCTGGGCAAATAGGAGGGAGTTTAGCAAGTGGAAATGGTAAAACCGCAGTGAAGTATTACCTTGGACTCGACGGCATTTCTCCATTGGTCTGTCTGCTTTGGGGCAGGGACAATGACACGTCCTGCTGCATTCGTCATTTCAAAGGGTGGTTTAGGATTTTCATTCTCAGATACGGTGCACAAAGCAGGACTCAACCCAGGGTGCAAATGAAATGAGCCACTCACAGGTTCTGGCAGCCACAATGAGCATTTGGTGTGAGAGCTCAGACCTGCCCCTGTCCTAGAGGGATGGGGGGTATCTACAAGGGGCTTGGACCACTGATCTATCAGCGCCTAACTCCCAAACTTTCAGTAACTCTATCACCAGTGCCAGTGAGTGTAACTTAAACCATGAGAAAAACCACACTAGGCTAGACCAAAGGCCCATCTAGCTCTGAATCTTGTCCTCTGACAGTAGCCAATAGCAGGTGCCCCAAAAGTCACCACTGGGAGTGGAACCCAGGATCACCTGTTTACAAGGCAGGTGCTTTAGCCAGCTAAGCCATAGTGTCTGCCCACACCTGACTCCCTACCATCTCCACCAGGACCTGACAAGCTTTCCTTGTGTTTGGATTCTGCAAAGCAGAGGAGCAGGTGACATTTTCCTTGCAAGCTGTGTGTGTGAGTGAATCTTTGGCCAGGTCTGCACTACAAAGTTGTTTCAGCAGAAATATAGTGCTCAGGTGTGTGAAGAACACACAACGCTCCCTCGGTCGGCAGCTTGATGTGGCTGGTGTACACACTGCAATGCCACGTCTGGCGGTAAAACTGCCCTGTTTTGGTGACAAAATAAAACCACTTCGATGAGAGGCCTAGAGCTTTTTGCAGCAAACTGAAAGTGCCAGTGTAGATGCTGCTGGTCATTAAATCACCATAACTGGCCTCCGCCAGTATCCCACAATGCCTGCCGTGAACTCGCCTGCCCTGCATTCCTGCTACAGAGGCTGGGCCCCTCCCCTTTCCTAGCTCCAGGAAGTTCTGGCAGCTGAGCCTGCTGCTCTGCTCCGGCAGCCAGGAGCAAATCACTGCCGTGCAATGCTGCTCTCCGGCCCTGTGAACACAGAGCAGGGGGTGGGAACTTCCATACATGGGGGGGGCACCGGCATCCGAACTGTGACACCCCATGACACCCCTTCCCTCGAGGAGGCTCTTACCTTCTAAACAGGGACGGCTGTTTTCTAGTAAAATCACTAAAAGGGAAGGAGGAAACTCGAAAGAGGTTCCTCCTGGCGCTCACGTCCGTGAACCCGATTACTCTCTCAGTCCTCAAAGAGAGACCTGGAGAAGGAGACTTGCTGAAGCAAAGACACAGGGGTCTCTGAGGTTCCCCTGGCCCCTCGCCCCCGTCCTGCCTGGCTGATGTCAGCATCTCTCTGTGAGGTCACCACCTCCCCACCACCTTGGACCAATAGGCTGAGGTCCTGCAAAAAGCCTTTGTGATGTCACTGCCACACCCCTCCCTTGCTGTGCCAATGTCCTGCCCCTGCCAGGCACTTTGCAGGTTTCAACTAGTCCCTGTGGATCACCCCACTCAAGGAGCATTCGTTCTAGGCAGCAAGTGGGCTAGGCAGGGAAACATCAGACGCTGCTCCCAATGCTACACTCAGTTTTTCAGAAATTAGTTGACTTTATGGCCAGAAGAGACCATTAGAGCATCTAATCTGACCCCCTGCATATCACAGGACTCCTGTATGACACAAGAGCTACTTTTGGGGCAAACACATTCCAGAAAGGCATCTAGTCTTCATGAAATGACATCAGGAGATGGAGAATCCACCCTTCCCTTGGTAACTTGTTCCTGTGGTGAATCATCCTCGCTGTTGAATATTTGTGCTTAGTTGCAATATGAATTTGTCTCTTTTCACCTTCCAGCCATTGGATCTTGTTATGCCTTTCTCTGCTAGATTCAAAAGCCCTTTAATACCCAGTATTTTCTCGCCAATATGGCACTTCAACGAAGTCACCTTTCAATCTTCTTTTGATCAGCTAAACAGGTTGAGCTCTTTCAGTAGCTCACTAGAAGGGATTTTTCTGCAGCCCTCAGAACATTTGGTGGCTCTTTGCTGCCCCAGCTCCAATTTCACAACATTTTTCAAACGAGGACACCAAAACTGGAGGCAGTATTCCAGTATCAGTCTCACTGATGCCGTGTCACCTCCTGTGACGTTATTGACATAATCTGTAACTGTATAGCTCACCGTTGCGACCACTGTTCTATATTTGCAGCCAATATTGTAGAAAGGTGTCGTGCAAGGGGTCTATGAAGAGGTTCTGATTGGCTGATTATAAGGATGCCATCTCTAGATGTCTATCATTTTTGTAGTTCACGTTATGAATATTGGCTCTATGCTGCTTGTATTTCAATCTTGTGCTCTGCTTCCGGGGAACACCCCAGACAAGCTGGTGTCAGTTCTGTCTAGTCTGCTTGATGGCCCATTAAGGACCATCAGCTGTACAATCGCCCCATTGAGAGAAGGCAGATACGCCTTGTGACTCAGCAAGGTAGCAGGGACCTCCCTATGGAGAGAACTCTAAGGGCTTGGCTACACTTACGGTTTGCAGCGCTGGTAGTTTGCAGCGCTGGTCATCCAGCTGTGTAGGAGCAGCGCTGGTGTGTGGCCACACTCACAGCTACCAGCGCTGGTGTGTGGCCACATTTGCAGCATTTCCAGCGCTGTTGGGAGTGATGCATTATGGGCAGCTATCCCAGCATTCAAGTGGCCGCAACGTGCTTTTCAAAAGAGGGGGGTGGAGTGGGGTCTAGTGTGACAGGGAGCGGGGGGAGAGAGAGAGTGGATTTTTGGAGCCAACACTGTGTGTTAGCTTCCTGACTTGAAAAATCAGAACATTTTTCCGACCCCTTAGTCTTAACTCTTAATTGCAAACAGCCTGCAGGCAACAGGACTCCCCACTGTTTCCCTGCCTGCCTCTATTTGATTGTTTACAGCCAGGTACAGATGATCACAGCAAACAGGAGCTTTGTTTGTTTTTTAGATAGCAGCAGCGGCAATGGAGGAGCTCCACAGAGCTCGTTCACAACAGGGAGGAGGATCTCATTTGATTGTTCACAGATTGATCACAGCAAACAGGAGCTGATAAACAGCTCCGGTAGAAACGGAGCTCCGGAGGTTCACAACAAAACAAAGAGAGGCTGCATAACAAAACAAAGGGAGTAATTTAGTTAAAAGCATTCTGGGATATCTCCTTATTCCCTGGAGGCCAATAAAAGCGCTGGTGTGTGTCCACACTTGATGAGCAGCGCTGGATCACCAGCGCTGCAATCGCTACACCCCAACCCGGCCAGGTGTACAGCCAGCGCTGCAGCCAGGGAGTTGCAGCGCTGGATGTGCCTTGCAGGTGTGGACGGTTACTAATTGCAGTGCTGGAAAGTCTCTACCAGCGCTGCAACTTGCAAGTGTAGCCAAGCCCTAAGGTTTTTCTATGTCACTTTCCCCCGCCCATGGAAAAACTATATATTCTATTGTAATTAATTAATTAACAGTGTCTCTGAGCCTAATAAGCCCACTCTGCCAGCACGGTGTGTAATAAAGTCCTATTCTTGATCTCTACACGGTGTAGATTTATGTCCTTCACAGACACCTGCTGAAGAAAGAGGAGATTCAGCATCCAGCTTGGCTGAATGTGTCTCCTCTCCCCACAGCTTGGTGATCTTTTGAGGAAATGGAGAAGACTGCCTTTGCCTAGCTGTACATCGCTTGCAAAAGAAACAGGTCTTTTTGGTGACAAGTGTTGAAAGGAGCCATTAGACAAATGTGGAGACAGGAAAAATGTCCCCCAATTGAACTGGCATCCGTGGATGCTGAAGCCACAACACAGAGTGCTAAACACTATATGAGAACGGGTGGTGTCAGAAGAGTCTCTACCAAAGCCTTTTCCCACCAGCAGGGGCCTCTCTGTGCACAGAACTCCTGGTAGTGTGATGGCTGCAGGCAGTGGAGAACTCCATTTTGGCATCTCTTTTGTGGTGAACATCTGCAGTGGCTATTAAAAGGTCTCTAGATAGTGATCTTTGTGAAGAGCTGGCTGAAGAACCTTCCTACTAATCAGGAGAGCCTAGCTTGGCCCGACAGTTCTTCCTTGCCGAACCTAGTGTGTCTGTTGGCTCCTTTGTTTATATCTCTTTTCAGAAAAAGAAAAGATCTGTCAGCAGAATCCTTCCAAGTGCTTGTTCAAGACAGAGAGAGCCTTCCTTGTGGCTGAGTCTTGGTGCCATGGGGTATGCCTCACTGCAGCACCTCCTGCTGACCATCCTAGCAATTAGCTCTGGTTCACCGGTGCGCCTTCATCTAGTAGCGTCTGGCCACCATCTGTTCTATCATTAGGGCCCATGTTGCTCTCAGGACTTCAGTGTCCTCTTATGGACACAGCCCTCTGGCTGTGCCCCACTCAGTTCTCTCCCCCCTGCTGGGTGGGTGGGGGATGTCCTCTACCCAGACACTTGCCTCAGTGGCCGGCTGCAGTCCAGGGTGTAGCCACCTGTGTCAGTGGCTACTGAGGCAAAAGGTGTGAACCTCCAGCCCTGCCATCTGTTTCCCTGGACCATTTCCCAACAGACCTAGAACCTTCCTCCACCTTTGTATCAGGGCCTTAGTCTGGCAGTAGTCAGCCAGGAGGTCATTCATGCACCCCTTACCCCAGCACTACTCTGATCATGGTGCCCTCCCGGCTCCTTCCTTCATAGTAACCAATCCTCCCTCCTCAAACTCCAAGGAGTGACTAACTCTTGCTGTGCTGAGCAGCTCTTTATATATGGGCTGCTCCAGCAAGCCTTCTCCTGATTGGCTCTCCCAATAAGCCCTTTCTTGATAGGCTGGGTTCTGCACAGCCTCTTCAAGGCTGCGTTAATCTTTCTTCTGCTTGTTTGGGGCAGACAGCCCACCACACATGGAAAGTGGCAAATGAGAAGTCTGGAGCTGAAGGAAAGGTTACCATGACTCAGAACTGAGCTGAGGTTGCTGCGACTGAAACACAGATCATTAACCATTATATGATCACAGTGACTGGTGGGAGAGGCACATGTTAGAAGCCCTCTGTCTACTCAGCTGTGGCTTTCTGTGCACAGAAAGCCAGACACCTCAAGGTCTGCAAGTCTTGAGGGAAATGGGAAACGTCTGTACTTTAGAATTTGCAGGTGTTGACTTGAACCATCAAATGAAACAGTTGCAAATACTTTCTTCAGGTAGGCACCATGGCTTAGCTGGCTAAAGCACTTGTCTAGTAAACAGGAGATTCTGGGTTCAACTCCCAGTGGTACCTTGGTGTATGGCTTTTGTCTCCTCTGCTCACATTTTCCTGTGTCTTCCTAGGAAACAGAAGAGGCCTCCCTTGGTATCCAAGTCATTGCTTGCTAAGGAAAAGGCTTCTTTGGAGAGAAGCACTGGAAACAATCAAATCACAAACCTGGAGTTGATGAAAACGCTGCTATGACTGGCACTGGCATGGCGGTTGCTTCGACTGCAATTGCTGCAACACGAGAGCCTGCGCCACACGTCCTTGTGATTCCCTGGAGATGTTCACACACATGTCATGTCGCCTTCCTTTTGATTGTCATTGATGAAAAATGGAGCAGTTGGGAGAAAAGTCCCAGAGAGTCGCACCGTGGCTAAGCTGGGTGACTCACCTGCCAGGTAAAGTGGAGTTAGGGATGCAGCTCCCAGTAGTGCCTTAACAAATGTGTCTGCTCTTCCCACCTTTTGGTGAATCTTTTGCAGAAACAGAGAAGACTGCCTCTGCCTTGCAATGCAAATGCTTGCAAAAGAAACCAGTTGTTTTTTCTGACAAGTGTCAGAAGGAGGCACATAAGAAATGTGGAGACAAGGAAAAGGTCATCGTAACTCAACTTGCATCCATTGCTCTTGAGGCCAGAACGCAGAGCACTAAGCAATGTATGACCACAGCAAAATCTAAACTTTACACCTTATTACACTAGGCAGTAGTTAGGTCAAGCAATTTTCTCATCCTACTGGATGTTACCCTCCTTAATACATAGAATTCCCCCTAAAACCTGGATTACTGTCCTCAGATGACCTTCATTTTCTCATGCAGATTCCTGCTGCTTCCAGCATAGGTTGGGGACCTTCATTTTCTCAGCAGATTCCTGCTGCTTCCAGCATAGGTTGGGGAGAAGAAAGGCAAAAACATGATGCCAGTCTCCTATTTTATATCCTTAGTTCAAGTGTCTAGAAGACACTTGCGCAGACGTGTCCGGGTGGGCTCTGCTGAGTCACTAGGTTGGGGAATCCTCCTGGTGTGGTCTTGTGCAACTGAGTCATAGACTTGAGCGGTGCCCACAGTGTTGTGTTTGGGCATCTGTCACTGAATTGGAAATCCCTTAATTACAATTCCTCTGCTGATTCATGGCTGTTGAACACCCTCCTCGGCAGGGGTCACTAGCAAAATTATAGCCTATTTCAGTAACAACCATACAGCAAAATGCATAACTTCACACACCCTCATGCTATACATATTTGGACAGAATAACCGATTTCAGCAGATCATGACTTTTCATATGATAACTTACATGGAATGGTTTGTAGGACATATCACAGCCATATATGACTGATGACTATGTGAGCTACAGGGAGCTATTTTGAAGTACATCATGTCACAAAAGCCTCTAGAGACTGGCCTTTGGGAAGAGCTGGCTGAAGAGCCTTCTGAGTAACTGAGAGATCCAGGCTTGGCCCTGCCACTTTGTGCTTGCAAACTAAACTTGTCCGTTGGGCTCCCTTTTTTGTGTCTCTTTCACAGAAACAGAGCAGAAGTTCTTGGCCAATCCTTGAAAGTGCTTGTTCAAGACACAGAGAGCTTCTGTGCTGGGGCAGGGGTAGGGGTGCAGGAGGTGGTCGGGGGGTGGAGGTGCTTACCTTGGGCAGCATAGCTCCCAAAGTGACTGGCACACACTCCCCTCTGGCAATGGCTCCTAGGCAGTGGGATACGGGGGCGGGTCAGCTGTGGCGTTTGCACTCAGGGCTGCAGGGATATGCCAGCCACTTCCAGGAGCAGTGTGGCAGGGAGGGAGGGGGCAGAGTGGGCAGGGAGCCGCCTTAGCGCTGCTGGCACATCTCCGTGTGTCACTTGGGGAGGCATCAGGTCTCTGTGGTCTGCCTGGGGCAGGGGCAGGGGCAGTGGCCGAGGGGGCTCGGGCCACCCCTTTGCCTCCTCTCTCCAGGCTCCCAGCCCATCTTGCCGGCTGACAGGGATTTTAGGGTGCAGCAGCGCAGGGAGCAGGAAGGGTGAACCACAGCGGCTGCCTCCCCCACATGCAGGAAAATGGCTTGACCTGCTGGTCCCACGGACTAAGGCACCAGGCCTCCAGCTTGCCCCATTCGACCGAATGGGTTGATCTTGTGGCCAGAATTATTTGCAGTCGGGATTTCCCCCAACAGTGCCCCACGGGGGTCCAGGGTCAGCTCCAGCACAGGCCACACAGGAAGGCTTAATGCTCGAGCTGCAGTGCATGCTGGGCAGGCTCTAGGCCGGGCTCCCCCTGGCAGGAGAGAAGAAGACTGGGCCCCTGGAGGGGCAGGCTGGGGCTTCCTGGATCCCATTTGCTCACAGCCAGCGCCCTGCCCCCACTCCCATGTCATCAATGGCTCCCCCAGGTCAGCCAGAATGGAGCAGCGGTTTTCACTGCACCAAGTCCACTTATGGCTTACAGGCAACTCCCAAACCCCTCACAGCCCACCATGTCGGCCAGAAAGGAGCCCACTCAGCCTCGCCATTGCTGCTTTTCCGTCCCCCTAGAACCCCGCTTCTCCTGGGCTGCAAGGAGCCACCCCTGGGAAGCCAACAGGCAGGCACAGGATTCTGCCTCCCAGCAGCCAACCGCACCTCCCCCGGCTTTGCAGAATGAATGATGATGCTCTACTAACCCCATTTAGCCGCACTGATGTGCTTACTTTCTGCCCTGCCTTCCAGGAAGAGCCGGCCTCCACTGGCCAACCTCCAACAGCAGAGGAGGCCAAGCCACAAGCCTCCAAAAGGTGACACGCCTAATTCCTCTAGGTTCTCCAGACTGATGCCAAGGTGCTTTCTCCACTGCTGTCAGCACCCTCTGTCATGCAGGGGTTGGAGTTATCCCACAGATAGGCCAATAGGAGAAGGAGGAGGCCTTCCTGAACAGCAAGGGGATCTGGCAAGAGACAGCATGTTTCTGCCTGGTTTTGAACCACAGACCTTTTGCGTGTGAGGCAAATGTGATAACCACTACGCTACAGAAACTCCAACAGCTCACCCTAGCTGTTGCTCACCCTGGCACAGACCGATGGACAAACCTGGAGAAAGTGGTGAGAGCCCTTCAATAGGTCAGCTGGCAGAGCAGAGGACTGGAGCGGGCACTCAGGAAGTCGTCCTTACGTCGCCCTTGTGACTCTAGCTTGAGGGCTTCTTTTTCTTCCGCTTGCTGACAAAGAGCAAGAGAAGAATGAAAGGTCAGGTGGGCCAACTCAGTGCAGAAGCCCATGCTGCCTTTTCCTGCTGCATAGCCTGAAATGAGGGACTCGTGGCAGTTAAAGGAACTGCTGCACTTTCAGAAAACATCCCACCCGTGCACACAGGGGGATAGAAGAGCCTGTTAGTCTAGCATGCTCCCAACTGAACTACTTCAGCAGCTGCTCGGTTTCTTTTTGGCCTATTACTTTTCTGTCTGGGATGTTGTTGTCAGTTGTGGCACAGAAAAAGGACGTCATTGTGAGCGGCCCATTGCGAGTGGCCCATGAAGACAAGATTCACTTCTGCCTTCCTTGCTCAGCTTTACTTGCTTCCTTGCCCTATTCCTGCCTCAGTTCCTGGGTTACCTGAAGGTGACGGGGGGCCAGCAGTACCAGGAGGAAGTTGGGCAGCTAGACCCTGGTGGCAAAAGTCCTGCCATCACTTGGACCCCACTCTCTTCTCCCAGCATCACATATTGGCCACCAGGGACTTGGGGCCCAGCAGCGCAACGGAAGGCAGTGGACAGAGCCACCCTCGCCTTGAAGCTCCGGCTCATTAAACCACATCTTCAGTCGCTGATGGCCAATGAGAGACCGACATCGCTTGCTATTTTAGCACTTGGAAATGCCATTGGTCAGTCATTGGATCTCTGTAATGCTGTTACAGAACAAATGAACATAGAATCTCAGTGTGACATTCTATACCTTTGGGGGAGCGGCTGTAACCCCCATAATCCTCATTTTCATATCATCGTGATCTTACATAGAGAGCATGACTTGTAAGGTATCAGGGAAAGTATATGATCTGCTGAAAGTCACTTCTCTACCCATAGATGTAGACCATTCATGCATATGAAGTTATGAGAATTGTGCAGTGTGGTTGTCACTGTGCTGCAAGGTGGGGGAGTCAGCCAAATATTAGCTCCCCAGTGGCAACAGCAAGGAAAGTAACCAACACCCGGACAGGGTGTCAAACAACCCATCGACAGCCATTGTCCAGCAAGGGAGCTACAATGCACTGACTCACCTGCATGAGGACACCCCAGGGGAATTGCTCAGACTTGCTTGGAGAGACACAGTGATGCTCACCTGACTCTGAAGGCGGGGGGGGTGTGCAAAGCCATGAGGGAAGAAAGGACATGATAAAAGGAGAGACATTTGCCAGGCTTTATCTCTCTCTGTCACCTACATCTACAGATACCCCCACACCAAGCAACTGAAGCGCTGATGAAAGGGGAGAGCCTGGCTGAAAAGCCCCCAGCCAGCCTGTGGTGAGAAGCATCTGAGTTTGTAAGGGTACGGAAAGGGTTAAGATCAGCTTAGAATTAAAAGCAATGAGGAGTCCGGTGGCACCTTAAGGACTAACAGATTTATTTGGGCATAAATGTTCATGGGTAAAAAGCCCACTTCTTCAGATGCATGGAGTTAAAACTGCAGATAGAGGCATAAATATAGATTGGAACATGAAGTGATGGGAGTTACTGTACAAGGGGAGAACCAGTGTTGAAGGCTAATTCAGTCAGGGTGGATGTGGTCCTCTCCCCATAATTGATGGGGAGGTGTCAATACCAAGAGAGGGAAAATTGCTTTTGTCGTGAGCCAGCTACTCCCAGTCCTTATTCAAGCTCAAATTAATGGTGTTAAGTTTGCAAATCAATTGTAACTCTGCAATTTCTCTTTGAAGTCTGTTTCTGAAGTTTTTTTGAATGGCTACTTTCAATTATTGGGTGTGTATGTGTAAATGTGCTATTGACTATACAAGTCCTATATGGTCTCGTGATCTGGATTCCTGGTTTTCACCCAGGCGGCCTGGGTTCAATTCCCAGTGTGGGAACAATGCAGAGCTTTTGCTCAGAGGGGAGGCAGGAAATGAAAGGAATGGGAAGGGATCCTGCCAGCAGGGTAGTTGGACAGTGTTGGGAGGGGACCCCAGAAGTGGGGGTGGGGCAGTGGTCTGCGGGGAGATGAGGGAAGGATCCCAGCTCTGTGGGAAGTTGACATTCTGGAGAGCACAGGCCTGGCATGGGGGTGGGAAGAGTGAGTGTGTCCCTCTAAACTCACCACCAGCAGACTAGGCAGAATTACATATTTGTTGGTAAATGTCAATTTCTGTGTAAACACACGACCCAGTGGCAAAATCTTTCCATAGATAATAATCAAACCTAACAGATGGGCAAAGTAAGAAACGTGTTGCTTGAGAACTTATCCTATTCTAATCCTCTAGGGTTCTTTTGCCTTAGGCACCACCACGTGGGCATTTCATATCCCTCCTCATTTTCACACAGACACACGATTTCCTTTGCACAGATCCATTAACAGCAAAAACTCCCTGTGTCTATTGTCTGAGCCAGGGCATTGATTCCACTGAAACCTTCTCTCCTGCAATGGCAATGGTCAGACAGAGGGAATGCATCCACCTTCCCCCTGGCAGTGAGATATTCACTCTCCTCTTCATGCTGCTGTTGTTATTCCATGAGTCATCAAGGGTGGAATAAAAAGCTGAGTTTACTCCAGGGTGAGGAAAGAAAGGAGCCACCAACGCCCTCAAAAATCTCAATGCCCAGAGAAAACCTGCCTCTGTTATTGGACTCACAGAGGTGCTGGTGATACAACGGGAAAAGGGACTGTCTGAATTGCCAGGGCAGGGAATGAACAATCTACAGCAACATCATTAACCACAAACACACCCTCCTCATGCTCCAGCCAGTAGGGAAATGGGCAGGAATTCTTGCTGTTCAGCCATGGCCACACTTACAGAGCTGCACAGCAGTGAGTGTGCTGGGGAAGCTGGTCTGAGCAAACAATTTGTAATGACCCTTCAGTGAGAACAGAACCAGAGTGTAGAAAGGCCCCTCTGTTAAGTGGTTGTGGCTGAGGCCTTAGGTAGCTGGGCTAGAAAACCATGGGTGTCTTTCTGTGAAGGTTTGATCCTTGCCAGCTAGGCAAGGCTGGTGTGTGGTGTCTCCATGGCTGCACTTCCAGGGTCTGATCACAACAGTGCCATAGGGAGCCAAGCCTAGACACATTCGGAGGCTAAGGCCAGGTCAATGTTTCAAACAGTGAGTCTATGCTGCTGCAGCTCAGTAATGGAGATGCTCTATGCCAGGGTTTCTCAAACGTCCTTTCACTGCAACCTCCTTCTGCCAAAATAACTTAATACGTAGCCCTGGAAAGAGGGACCAAGCCCCTCCACTCGGGGGGGGGGGGTGCCAAAGACTGAGCTCCAGTGCGGGTAGGGCAAAGCCTGAGGGATTCAGCCCTGGGGGGGGGGCTCAGACTTTTGGCTTCAGCCCCAGGCCCCAACAAGTCTAATGCCAGCCCTGGTGACCCCGTTAAAACAGAGTCACGACCCACTTTGCGGTTCTGACCCACAGCTTGAGAACCACTGCTCCATGCTGAGGGGGGGAGAGTTTTCCTGTTGGTGTAGTCAATCCACTTCCCCAGGAGGTGGCAGCTCTGTCATGGCGAGAAGCTATATCAGTGGGTGTGCAAGCTGTGGTGTTTACCACATTTAAGAAGTTTAATCAACCCCCATTTTTAAAACCACCTGTGTTCTGGGAATGGCAAAGGAGCTTGATGAAGCAGGGTCTGTCCTTCAAAGTCCTGGAGATCACGATTCCATACTCCTGTTGTAATGGGGGTATAGCTCAGTGGTAGAGTGTTTGATTGCAGATCAAGTGGTCCTCTTTTTTTTTTTTTTTTTTTTAGGAGGGCACCTGGCTTTGAACAAAGAAAAAAACATTTTCATTTCCATTCTCCATTATGTTCAGGAGCTCCACCATACGAGGATGCTTGAAATGAATGAACACTCAACATTTCACTGTCCAAATGCATAAAAACCTAGCAAACCTGTCCATCAGCTGAAATCAGTTCCAATCCTCTAAGTGTCTAGTTTATGTTTTCATCAATTAAACAAAGGTATCATTCCCTGAAGCAGAGCACAAGTTTGAAATACAGGCAGCATAGAGCCAATATTCATAATGTCAACTACAAAAAACGATACACATCTAGAGATAGCATCATTATAATCAGCCAAACAGAACCTCTCCATAGACCCCTTACACGAGCACTTCTCTGTAATATTGGCTGCAAATATAGAACACTGGTCGCAACGGTGATCTATACAGTTACAGATTATGTCAATAACATCACAGGAGGTGACACGGCATCACTGAGACTGACACTGGAATACTGCCTCCAGTTTTGGTGTCCTCATTTGCAAAAGATGTTGTGAAATTGGAGCTGGGGCAGCAAAGAGCCACCTAATGTTCTGAGGACTGGAAAAAATACCTTCTAGTGAGCTATTGAAAGAGCTCAACCTGATTAGCTTATCAAAAGAAGATTGAAAGGTGACTTCATTGAAGTGTCTTAATGGAGAGAAAAGATTGGGTATTTAAGGGCTCTTTAATCTAGCAGAGAAAGGCATAAGAAGACCTAATGGCTAGAAGGTGAAAAGAGACAAATTCGTATTACAACTAAGGCACAAAGATTCAACAGCGAGGATGATTCACCACAAGAACAAGCTACCAAGGAAAGTGGTGGATTCTCTATCTCCTGATGTCATTTAATGAAGACAAGATGCCTTTCTGGAATGTGTTTGCCCCAAAAGTAGCTCTTGTGTCATACAGGAGGCCTGTGATATGCAGGGGGTCAGATTAGATGCTCTGATGGTCTCTTCTGCAATAAAGTCGACTAATTTCTGAAAAACTGAGTGTAGCATTGGGAGCAGCGTCTGATGTTTTCCTGTCTAGCCAGCTTGCTGCCTAGAACGAACGCTCTAGGACAGTCTGCAGGGTCCTATTCCCACACTGAGAGCAGCCAGGGGGCACCACGGTGAGAGAACAAAGAGTGACTCCTTGTCTCTGCCTGCAGACCCATCACACCCCTACTAGCCAGAGGCTGATACAACCCCATGGTGGGGAACCCAACACCCTCCCCACTGCCAGGAGCTGGATGTGAGGGGCTGGGACATCTTCCCTACACCTCCCTGCTGGGTGCCCCCTTTCCATGTCACACCAGCCCCTGGATTCAGCACTGGAAGTCTGGTCAGTTTTCCCCGCCCTGCCCAGGGGGTTGGTTTCTCTATTTCCTGTTTCACAAATTAGGGAATTTTCTCCCCCAACACCCAAGTGTTTGTTCCAAGGATCTAGGCCCATGTTAACAAGCCCCAGCAGGTTTGTCACACTCTGTCCCCCTCCCCTTCCTCACCCAGGGTATTCCCTGCCCCCTCCAGCCCTAACTCCCCAGAAGTTGCCACCTCTTCAGTATTTCCTGCCCCTCCCCCTCCAGCAGGAACCCACCAGCAACCCCCCAATAACCCCTACCTGAGCTGGCGCCACTGCAGCCGGAGAAGCTCCCGCCTCCCCCGGCCGGCCCGGAGGGGTTAATGCCGGGCTCCCCCCCGCACAGACCCCGCTGGGGAAGCAGCAGCTGCTCAGCTCCCGACGGAGGCAGCAGCGTCTGGTCTCTCCGGAGCTGCCGGGGGCTGATGGTCCCGGTTCTTTATTCTCCCTCCCGGCTCCTGCCTCCTTTCTCCCAGCGCCCCCGCTCCCAGCTGCCCCAGCCCCTCCCCATGCCCTGCAACCCCCCCCCCCCCGCTCCCAGCTGCCCCAGCCCCCCCGCTCCCAGCTGCTCCAGCCCCTTCCCGTGCTCCGCAAACCCCCCCCCGCTCCCAGCCCCTCCTTGTGCCCCGCAAACCCCGCCCCGGGCTGCAGCGGCTGGGATCCAGCTGACACCCTCTGCTGAGCCGGGCACTGCACGGGCGGGGGGAGCTGCTGCTCCACCGGCTTCCCCGCGTGTCCCAACCCCCTGCGTGGGGCCCGGGGAGGAGCCGCCCCTCTGTGCGGCAGCGGGGCCATGGCCGGGGCCGGGAGCGCAGCGCGGGGGCGGGGACACGCGTGGGGCGGACACGCTCCTGCCGGGGGCGGGGTCAGGGCTGGGGGTTGGGCTGCGGGGGGGCCGGTTATTACCTGGGGGTCACAAGCCCCCCCCCCCCAGCTCTGCCGCTCCCCGAGAAAAGGCGGGGGGGGGGTCTGAGAGGCACCGGCTGGGAGAGGGGGCGGGGCCGGGGGAAAGGATGAGCGGTGGGGGGAGGGGCAGGCTGGCCCCGGGGACCTCCCTTACCTGGGCTGGAGAGGGCGGAAGCGGCCCCGGGGCCGGCTGGGAGCTGTAGTTCCTGACTCTCCCTGGAACGGAAGTGACGTCGGCGGGGGAACCGGATCCGGGGCCGGGCTGCGAAGGAGCGTTGGGCGCTGCGGCTCTGCCTGGCTCGCGCGGGGCCGTTGGAGCCTCTCCCGGGCCGGGGAAGGGTTGGTGCCGTTGGAGCTCTGGGCATGCGCAGATCGCGGCGGGAGAGCCCTTCATTAACCCGGGGGGGGCAGGTGACCCCCGAGGAGCGGGGAGAGAAAGGGGGGGGCTGAGATCCCCTCGGATTTACCGCTGCCCCCTCCCGTGGGGACCCCCCTCCCCCCCCGTCCTGCCCCCTTTCTCCCTAGAGAGCCACGAGCAGCGCCCAGGGTGACCCCCCCTCCCCCAACCCCTGAGAAGTTCCCTGTCTCCCCCACCCCCCCCCGATTGTGCCCCATTTTCTCTCCCCTTCGCCAGTGGCCAGTTCAGGTCTCAGGTTTGGGGGGTTTCCCCCATTTCCACCTGCAGGGATTTGTCCTTGTGCGGGTGGGAAATGGTTCCCCCCAGTGATTCCTGAGCTGGGCAGAGGGTGAATGGGCAGAGGCTGGGGGGGCCCTGAGACAGGGACACCTCTGGGCTGGGCTGGGCTGGGGGGGGGCCACTCTCTGCTGGCAACGGGGCCTGGGAAGGGCCAGGAAGGGGAGGGAGGAGCAAGTGTCCCCCATGGAGACAGCCCAGCCCCAGGTTTCCCAGTCCAGCTACTCCCCAGACCCCATTGCCAGCCCCTCCCCACAGCCAGCGACTTTCTGATTCCAGCCCCCTCCTTTTCCCTGTGAGTGTGAGGCAAGAAGAATCCGTCCCATTCTCTTGTTGATTCAATATCCCTGTATGATCCCTTCAAATTTCCCATCTTTTCTCTTGAATGGTGACATAAAATCTCCCCACATGATGCTTGTCCCTTATATTGACAAATATTTAGTTTGTGCCCCATTTTCTCCTCAGTTCTGAAATACTGATATCAAATTCTCAAAAATCTTCCCACTTTTCTCTCCAGGTGTGTGACTGAGATCAGGGCTCTTATCGTACTGAGCGTGTTCCTGTTCTGCCAGGTGCTGTAGAGACCCCAACTGAGATCTGGGCCCTGTTCTGCCAGGCGCTGAAGAGACCCCAAGTGAGATCAGACCCCACTGTTGTGCCAGGTAAAAGTGAGACCTGGACCAAGATCACGGCCCCCCTTGTGCCAGGCAGCGCATGACTGTGACCCAAACTGCTGCCTCCATTGTGCTGGGCACTACAGAGACCTCAGCTGAGATCTGTGTCCCTGTTGGGTCTGGCATTGCATTGACTCTAAAAAAGATCACACCTCACCACTGTACTGGGCACTGCACTGACCCTTACAGAGATCCTGCCCCCACATTTTACCAGTTGCTGCAGGAGCCCTAAACAAAATCCGGGATCCTGTAATGCCGGGAGTTGCAGAGTCCCAACTGAGGTCAGGCCCCTGTTGTGCAGGGCTCTGCACAGACACTGACCAAGATCAGGGTCCCCATTGTGACAGGTGCTGCACAGACACCAAGGGTATCTCTACCCTGCCATTAAAAACCCCCAGCTGGCCCATGCCAGGTGACTCAGGCTCACAGGGCTCAGGCCAAGGGGCTGTTTAATTGCAGTGTAGGTGTCTGGGCTCGGGCTGGGGCCAGGCTGTAGGACCCTGCGAGGTGGGAGGGTGCCAGACCTTGGGCTGCAGCTCCAGCCGGAACATGGACACCACAATTAAACAGCCCCACAGCCTGAGCCGTGTGAGCACAAGTCAGCGGGCACGGGCCAGCCGCCGGTGTCGAACAAGTTTGCCTGGAGAGTTTGGGGCAAAACTGGGAACTGAACCCAGATTGTTTGAATTCTTGCCTCTCCCCTTAACCCCAAGCCCAGCGTGTGTGTGCGCAGCGTTGTTTTGGCCTGTGTTCACATAGCATTGGCTTCCAAGGGAGGTTGTGGAATTTCCTTCATTGGAGATTTTTAAAACCAGGTTAGAGATACACCAGTCTGGGAATGTCTATGGATACTTGGTCCTGCCTCATCACAGGGGGCTGGAGTAGATGCCCTCTCAAGATCCCTTCCAGGCCTACACTGAAATAATTCTCTTGTGCTGTGTCCTGTTCTACGCTGAGCTGTTTTGCGTGGGGCCATTTGGAACTGTGATTGCACCATGTTGTGTAGCTGTTTTGTGGTGCATTGTTTTGCTTCAGCTTGTTTGGTGCCTGTGCTGTGTTGGTTTGAGTTGAGCTATTTTCCATTGTGTACTTTTGTCCTAGGATGTAGTCATTTGCATGGTGTTCCTTTCTTTTCCTTTGTATTGTCATTTTATGCTGTGGAGTGTAGGTTGTGTTTTTTTTCCCCCCTGAATTGCCTGACATTATGTTGTGGTGGGTTTTAATCTGTATATTGTGTTTTTATATGTATTGCGACAAAGCTCCTCCTCTACCTTGGTGGGTCCTGCGCTTATTGGTAGATTTCCTCACCTCAGTGATCTTCCCCTCTGGTGGAACCCACAGTCTGGGTCAACTCTTCTTGTGTCTGATCAGGAGTTGGGAGGTTTGGGGGGAACCCGGGCCTGCCCTCTACTCCAGGTTCCAGCCCAGGGCCCTGTGGATCACAGCTGTCTATAGTGCCTCTTGTAACAGCTGCATGACAGCTACTACTCCCTGGGCTACTTCCCCATGACTTCCTCCAAACACCTTCTTTATCCTCACCACAGGACCTTCCTTCTGGTGTCTGATAACACTTGTACTCCTCAGTGCTCCAGCAGCACACCCGCTCAGTTTCAGCTCCTTGTGCCTCTTGCTCCCAGCTCCTCACACACACTTCTCTTCTCTGGCTCCTCCTCCCCTGACTGGAGTGAGCTCCTTTTTAAACCAGGTGCCCTGATTAGCCTGCCCTGATTGGCTGCAGGTGCTCCAATCAATGTAGCTATCTCCAGTGCCTTCTAGAAAGATCTTAATTGGCCCCAGGTGCCTTGATTAACCTGGAGCAACTGCCATTTTGGTTACCATGGTCCTAGGGATTTGCTTAGCCTGGGGCTAACATACCTGTTCCTCAGTACTTTACTGTAGCCATCCAGCCTTGCCCCATCACAGTATATATCGCATGGCATCCTAGACATGTAGGGCTAGATAGGACCTCAAGATGTCATCAAGATCTCTCTGCCAAGGCAGGACCAAGTATATGTAGATTATTTCTGACAGAGCTTTGTCCTGCCTGTCCTTAAAAACTTCCAGGGAAAGAGACTCCCCAGCCCCCCTTGTAAGACTATTCCCGAGCTGACCTGCCTTAGCTCTGGGGACACCCACACAGATTGTAGTGGTGAGCAGCTCTGGAGAGAGAGGAGACCCCAGTGAGTGGGCAGCTGGGTAAAGAGACTGAAGTTGGGAGGAGAAACATTGACGTGGCCAAGGTCACCCGGGCTGTCTGTGACAGAGCTAGAAATAGGTTCTAGTGCCACCGTACTGCTGTTTCTGAAAGTCTCTGCCACACTGGTGTGTTAGGCACTGGTGCAAACCCTTAGTACAGACAGAATTTACACTAGTGCACTCTGATTGGTACTGGTGCACCATGTCCCAGTTTGAAGGTTTGAGGTGGGGGCGGGAGGAAGTGACCTCACAGAGGCCTGGGGCTGGCTGAACAGTGCAGCTGGTAAGGGAGGGGCAGCAGTGAGTGCTGGAGGTATGAGCCAGGAGCACAGCCCCACAGGGCTGGACACTGACTTCTCCTGACCCAGGGGACACCCCCCAGCGAGGTGGTTTGTCCACGGATGCACAGGCTGTCTTGGCAGGGCAGCTCAGCTGCAGTCCCTGCACACCTCTTCCTGCAGCCTAATACAGTGTGCTCGGGGGACCTTTCCAAGCTGCGGGTGACGGGGCTCTGGAGCTAACAGGGTCTGTTCCTGGCTCTGTCACAGACCTGTTTAGTGACCGTGGGGAAGTCACAGCCCCTCTCTCTGTAACGCTGTCTTCAGTGACTCGAGAGCACGAGCACCAGCATCGGGCAGACTGGTAAGAAGCAGGGAACAAACCCCAAATTGGGTGTGAGGTCTGTATGGAGATTTCACCAACCAAGTATCCAGTGTAAACGCTTCAGGCTCTGTAACAGCATTAACATGGAATCACAGACAGTCCCCTTGGGTGATCCCATATATCTCACCACGCAGGTGAGCTCGTCTTCGTGACAGTTGGCCCCTTACTCCAGGGGTTCTCAATCTTTTTCTTTCTGAGCCTCCCCCCCCCCCCCCGCTATAAAAACTCCACTGCCCACGTGGGCCACAATAACTGGTTTTCTGCATATAAAAGCCAGGGCTGGCGTTAGGGACAGCAAGCAGGGCAACTGCCTGTGGCCCCATGCCACAGGGGCCCCCACAAAGCTACATTGCTTAGGCTTTGGCTTCAGCCCTGGTGGTGGGGCTGAGGGCCCTGGACTTCAGCCCCATGCGCTGGGACTTCAGCTTTCTGCCCTGGGCCTCAGCGAGTCTAATGCCGGCCTTGCTTGGCAGCCCCCTGAAAGCTGCTCACGGCCCCCCAGGAGACCCCAAACCCCTGGTTGAGAACCACTGCCTTATCCCACGAATCACAGCAATGTTCAAGTTACTGCCAGTCCCAAAGGACCAGTCACTTCCTTAGGTCAGCTGAATCTTAGATCTTCCAACAAAGACAACACTGTAGCCAGTCCTGTCATAACCTGTATTAAGACTTATTTAAAAGGAAAGGAGAGTTGTTTACAAAGTTAAAGCAGGTAATCCTATAGATGCAGACGAGTTGCAGTCTTAAATTTCAAAGGTAATAGAAGCTTCTATAATAAGCAAGCTCTGCATATTCTTTAGGACTAACCCCAGCTAAGCAGCTGGGGATCTCGTGCTTATGCCTAGAAACTTTGCCCTCCAGAGTCCAAGCAACATACAGATAATCAGTTCCTTCTGTATGGGGTTTTTCATCCCCTTCCTACCATGTGCTCTGTCCTGGAAACTCAGACCTGGGCTCTGTTAATACAAATTCTAAGCCACAGACAGGAGAGAGGATAGGGGAAGGAAGGAGAGATTGAAAGGGGCAGTGGTAGAAATGAGGGGGGAGAGATTTCCAGCTCTCTAGTCCACCCAGACACATGTATTGCAGCATCCCTGGGCAGAATCACTTTCCAGTGAACAAGCAAAGGATTAGACAGAGAAAAAGCCAGTTCCTGACTCCATATTCCCCCTGCTGGGGTGTGGATGCCCTGGGGTCAGTGTCCGAGGGAATCCCCACAGTGACTCCTTTGGTTCTGCTCTTTTCTAGCCTTGTGTTTGGAAACAAAGGGCAGGTCTGTGCTACCACTGGATTGGCAGGTAGCACTCTCCCATCAACGCCACTGCCTCAAGGGGCGAATGCGGAGTCGATGGGTTAGCAGCAGCAGTCGGATGCTGCAGTAAGTCGATCTAAGTAAGCCGACTTCAGCTACGCTGTTCTCATAGCTGAAGTTGTGTATCTTAGATCAACCTCCACCTCCAGTGTAGACCAGGGGGAGGGAGAAGAGAGGTTAAAAATGTGCCTGTGGGCTTAGCCTGGCAGGAGGGGCCAGGTCTACACTGTAATAAAGAGACTGAGCATTTTCCCAGAATGGCAGAATCTAGGATGTCTGTGTGCAGGGAAAGAGCCTGGGGGATTCGTGATGTGAAATTAACTGAAGCCTGTTCTGTAACCCCCACAACTGCCCTTCTCACCCTGCCAGGCTGCAGAATGACATCCAAGTTTCAGTCAAGCTCATCCCATCCTCCCATGGGACATAGGAGAGAGATGGCTGCAAAGGAGTCAGTCCAGGTAGGGATTATCGGGGGGTTGCTGGTGGGTTCCTACAGGAGGGAACGGGACAGCAAATACACCAGAGATGGGAAGGTTTGCACAGTCTGGTTTGGAGGTTGGAGCGGGGCAGAAAATGCACAGGGTGGGAAAGGGAGGATGGACAGATTGTGGCAAACCTGCTGGGAGTTGTTTAATAAATGGCCTAGACTCTAGGAGCAGACCCATGAGATGAGGAGGTTGAAATGCTCAATTCTGGAACAGAAAATAACCCACCTACATGGGGCTGGCAAAAACTGACACCAGACTCCCGGTGCTGGAGCCTGACTAATCACTGTCTGCTGAGAGATATGAAGGGGGCACCCACCTGTCAGACTTAGGGTACGTCTACACTACGGGACTATTCCGAATTTGCATAAACCGGTTTTGTAAAACAGATTTTATAAAATCGAGTGTGCGCGGCCACACTAAACACATTAAATCGGTGGTGTGCGTCCATGGTCCGAGGCTAGCGTCGATTTCTGGAGCGTTGCACTGTGGGTAGCTATCCCGTAGCTATCCCATAGTTCCCGCAGCCTCCCCCGCCCCTTGGCATTTCCGGGTTGAGATCCCAGTGCCTGATGGGGCAAAAATCATTTTCGCGGGTGGTTCTGGGTACAGCCTCACCCCTCCCTCCCTCCCTGACAGCGGCAGACAACCGTTTCGCGCCTTTTTTGCTTGGTGAACCGTGCAGACGCCATAGCACAGCAAGCATGGACCCTGCTCAGCTCCATACCGCAATCGTGGATGTTTTAAACACCTCGCGCACTCTCGTGCAGTATATGCTGAACCAGGACCTTCGAACCGAGGCGAGTAAGAGGCGGATACGGCAGCGCGGCGATGACAGTGATGAGGACGTGGACACAGAATTATCTCAAACCGCGGGCCCCGGCGCTTTGGAGATCCTGATGGTAATGGGGCAGATTCTATCCATTGAACGCCGATTTTGGGCCCGGGAAACAAGCACTGACTGGTGGGACCGCATTGTGTTGCAGGTGTGGGACGATTCCCAGTGGCTGCGAAACTTTCGCATGCGTAAGGGCACTTTCATGGAACTTTGTGACTTGCTTGCCCCTGCCCTGAAACGCCATAATACCAAGATGAGAGCAGCCCTCACAGTAGAGAAGCGAGTGGCGATAGCCCTGTGGAAGCTTGCAACGCCAGACAGCTACCGGTCAGTCGGGAATCAATTTGGAGTTGGAAAATCTACTGTGGGGGCTGCTGTGATGCAAGTAGCCAAAGCAATCACTAAGCTGCTGCTACGAAAGGTTGTGACTCTGGGAAACGTGCAGGCCATAGTGGATGGCTTTGCTGCAATGGGATTCCCTAACTGTGGGGGGGCGATAGATGGAACCCATATCCCTATCTTGGCACCGCAGCACCAGGGCACCCAGTACGTAAACCGGAAGGGGTACTTTTCAATGGTGCTGCAAGCACTGGTGGATCACAAGGGACGTTTCACAAACATCCACGCGGGATGGCCAGGGAGGGTTCATGACGCTCGCGTATTCAGAAGCACTACTCTGTTTAAACGGCTGCAGCAAGGGACTTACTTCCCAGACCAGAAAATAACAGTTGGGGATGTTGAAATGCCTGTCGTTATCCTGGGGGACCCAGCCTACCCCTTGATGCCATGGCTCATGAAGCCATACACAGGCAGCCTGGACAGTGGTCAGGATCTGTTCAATTACAGGCTGAGCAAGTGCAGAATGGTGGTGGAATGTGCATTTGGCCGTTTAAAGGCGCGCTGGCGCACATTACTGACTCGCTCAGACCTCAGCCAAACCAATGTCCCCTATGTTATTGCTGCTTGCTGTATTCTCCACAATCTCTGTGAGAGTAAGGGGGAGACCTTTATGGCGGGGTGGGAGGCTGAGGCAAATCACCTGGCCACTGATTACGCGCAGCCAGACACCAGGGAGATTAGAAGAGCACACCAGGAAGCGGTGCGCATCAGAGAAGCTTTGAAAACGAGCTTCATCAATGGCCAGGGTACAGTGTGACTGCTGTGTTTGTTGATGAACACCCAACCCCCTTGATTGACTCAGTCCCTGTAAGCAACTCCCCCTCCCCCTTCGAGTACAGCTTACTTATGCAAATAAAGTCACTCTCATTTAAAAAGCATGAATTCTTTATTGATTCATTATAAAAAGAGGGAGAGAAGTAAGGGTGTGCTTTGGGAGGAGGAAAGGAGGGATGGAGAAGGCCATTAAAAAAATAAAATTCAGAGTAACGACATCCTTCTGGTTGGGCTGTCCACGGGGGTGGAGTGGGCGGGTGCACGGAGCCTCCCCCCACGCGTTCTTACACGTCTGGGTGAGGAGGCTAAGGAACATGGTGAGGGGGGAGGGTGGTTATACAGGGGCTGCAGCGGCACTCTGTGATCCTGCTGCCGTTCCTGAAGCTCCACAAGACGCCGGAGCATGTCAGTTTGATCACGCAGCAGCCCCAGAGTTGCATCCCGCCACCGCTGATCTTCCTGCCGCCACCGCTGATTTTCCTGCCGGTCTTCCTGCCGCCACCTCTCATCTCGGTTGTCCCTCCTGTCCTCACGTTCATCCCTCCTGTCCTCACGTTCACTGGCCTCTTTCCTGTAATTTGAAACCACGTCCTTCCACTCATTCAGATGAGCTCTTTCATTGCGTGTAACTTCCATAATATCCGAGAACATCTCATCTCGCGTCTTCTTTTTCCTCCGCCTTATCTGTGCTAGCCTTTGGGATGGAGGAGGGACGCTTGAAATATTTGCAGCTGCATGAGGGAGATAAATATTTAGAAAGATACATTTTACAGAACAATGGTTATACTCTTTCACAGTGAAAAGCACTATTCACCTTACATAGCACATGTGATTTCCCTACAAGGTCGCATTTTTCATCTTAATAGTGCCTGCTTGCAACTCTTGGGTTACAGATCTCAGACACAGGTCCAGGCATCAGGATTCAGCTTGCATGCGGCCATGGTAAGCCACTGTCTCAGTGATTTACCCCTCCCCCCCCAACGCATGGCTAATACCACGCTAGCTCCCTGCTAATCAACAACCTTCCCCCTCCCCCCCACCCACTGCTTGTCCGGTAGCTTGGGGAAGATCGCCTCGCCGGTGACCAAACAGAAAAGATCATCGGCATTTCACTCCTCCCCTCCCCCCGCTTCGCTACGTGCAGGAAAGTGTTTTTTTTAAGCTGCTGCATTCCACGAACCCAGTAGAAAAATGGCCACCCCCCCTTACTTAAATTCCTGATTTCTAACCAGGTTATCCTGAACGATATCACTTTGCTGAGGATAACAGAACAAGATAAAGAGCGCATGCTTCTTGAATGCCAGCAGTCACCGGGACCATACGCCGCTATGCTTTGCCACGCAATGATACCTGATTACTTGCTACATGCATGGCATGGTAAAGTGTCCTACCATGGTGGGCGGAACAAGGATGCCTTGCCCAGAAACCTTCTGCAAAGGCTTCTGGAGTACCTACAGGAGCGCTTCATCGAGATGTCCCTGGAGGATTTCCTCTCAATCCCCGGACATGTTAACAAACTTTTCTAAGTAACTATACTGTCTGCGAATGCGTCCCAAGTCCTCAGGGCAAATCAATCATTAAAAAAGGCTTGCTTAAAAAACACTGTTTGCTATTTGCAAAGGTACACTCACCAGAGCTCCCTTCCATGGCGTCATTCTCTGGAATAGTTGCTTGTGAGGGCTGGGAGCAGGGTAATTCCGTCAGGGTGATAAAAAGCTCCTGGCTGCTGGGGGTCACGGAGTGCTGTGTGCTCTCTGCGAGGTCTTCCTCTTCTTCTTCCTCTTCATCTTCCCCGTCTGACATGGCAGAGATTACAACCCCCACCTCGGAATCCACGGTCAGGGGTGGGGTACTTGTGGCGCAGCCCCCTAAAATTGCATGCAGGTCATCATAGAAGCGGCATGTTTTTCGACCTGCCCCGGACCTTCCGTTTGCTTCTTTGGTTTTCTGGTAGGCTTGTCTGAGCTCCTTAACTTTCACTCTGCACTGCACGGAGTCCCTGCTGTGGCCTTTATCCGTCATAGACTTAGAAATTCTTTCAAATACTTTTTCATTTCGTCTTTTGGAACGCAGTTCTGTTAGCACTGAATCCTCTCCCCATATAGCGATCAGATCCATTACCTCCCGAGCGGTCCATGCTGGGGCTCTTTTTCGATTCTCAGGAGACTGCATTGTTAACTGTGCTGATGAGCTGTGCGTGGTCACCTGTGATGATGAGCTCTCCACGCTGTCGAAGCAGGAAATGAATTTCAAAAGTTCGCGGGGCTTTTCCTGTTTACCTGGCCAGTGCATCCGAGTTGAGAATGCTGTCCAGAGCGGTCAGTGGTGCACTGTGGGATAGCTCCCGGAGGCCAATACCGTCGATTGCGGCCACACTAACCCTATTCCGATATGTTAATACCGATATTAGCGCTACTCCTCTCGTCGGGCAGGAGTACAGAAACCGATTTAAAGAGCCATTAAAATCGATATAAGGTGCCTCCTAGTGTGGACGGTTGTGGCGTTAAATCGGTTTTAGGCTCCTAAAACCGATTTAAACGCCTAGTGTAGACCAGGCCTTAGGGGAGATTCCCTTCCCTTCATATCCAGCTCCTCACAATGAGGAGGTGTTGGGCTTCCTACCACAGAACTCTACCTGGACCCTGCTAGAGGCTCCATCTCCTGTATCAGTCGGTGGCTAGTAGGTGTGTGTTGGACTCTTGCTCTTTCAGGGGCCGGTGACCTTCGAGGAGGTGGCTGTGTATTTCACCAGGGGAGAGGGGGCTCTGCTGGACCCCACTCAGAGAGCCCTCTACAGGGATGTCATGCAGGAGAACTATGAGACGGTGACCTCGCTGGGTAAGGAGTCCTGTCCCCTGGGTTATTAGAAGCTGTGGGATCTCTGAAGAACCTGAGTAGTGATAACTTTATACCTTTATTTGTCATACAAGTTTTGACAAGTTTCCTTGCCCCCCCCCCTTTTTTTTGCCTTATCTCCCACCCACTAGTATCATTTTTGGACATGTGCCTTTTTGGTGCGATCAATCATTTTAAAATTGCATTTAATGTATCCTTATTGGATATATTAATAACTGTAGCTTTCATGCCTTTTCCTCATTTTAAGAGGAAAATACGCCACCTGTAGAATTCTAAATTGAGTAAATAGGTGTATGACTCTTGCCTGGCTTGTGTGACAGTCAGATGAGCTCCTCTTTTGATAGGAGAGCATATAATGTTGCCATTCAGGACCCCACGGGTGAAGGGAGAACAGAGCTGTGGGAGGGGAGGAGATGGGGGGAGTAGCTAATTCTGGGGTGCCAGGACGTGGGGAGGGTGTGTGCAGGGTTAGAGCTAACAGCAGCAGGGAGGGATGAAGTAGTGAGAGATGAAGAGGGAACACAAGAATATTCCAAGGTGCCGGGAGCTGGTGCTGGCTGAGAGTAATGGGAAGAAGTGGAGAGGAGTGTGGAGGAAGGGCACTGAGGAAGTGACTCAGTCTCAGGTTTGAAGCTAAGTGGCCTGTCCTTGTGGAAGAGTGGGAGCCCTTGGGGGGTCTAGTGCACTCAAGGGGCACCTCCCAAGGACTGTTTAAAAGCCAGGGCATTGCACAGATCCTATGGATCCATGACAGTGCCAGAGGTTAAGCCTTATGGGGAAAAGATATAAAACAAGAAAAGGATCTAAATGTGTATTTACCATCGCTCCCTGTCAGTCCTCATGGGAATCCCTGATCATTTCCAAAGTGTATTAAAACCTTCCTTAAAGGCTTACCTCTTGGTTAGCAGGTCATGTCCATTTGTTAGAGGGTTTTCCCTTCACCCTCCCACTTCCGTTCTTGTCACACAGGCAGCAAGCAGCAAAAGACCAGAAGTCCAATGCACAGATAATGCGATGTTTATTGGGGTTATTTCCAAGCAAGCATATTCCACTGCCCTAATGAACTTACACCTAGAAAAAATAATTATGCAGCAGACAGAAACAATTAGAGAACCAGACTGATTAACAAGGTTAAAGTGGTGGCCATAAAGATAAAGCAATACAGAAATGAGGGTTTCACAACCACAACCATTGATAAGGGATTTCTTGCCAGACAGGCTGCTATCAGACTAAGTTTTCTTTATCCATCTTAAGATCTGTTTCTTTATCTGGTGGTGATGGGCACGATCAGGACAGGATCGACTTCCTAACAGCCCAATAGCACCTTATTTCAGTGTGACTGGTTTGGGATGTGAGGATCTGACCCTTCGCTTCCCAGCTTATGGCTGCCCCTGCTGCTTAGCCAAAGGCCTTAGCATAAGAACAAGGCCTCAGCCTAGCCTAGTGAGAGAAGGCCCATACACAGGCAGACTGAGATTTTGATTCTTTGCTAGTTACAGGGGTATAAAGACAAAGTGATAAAAATACCCCTAAGTTCTTAAAGTCTAGGCTTTACAGGCAGGCCTGAATATGTCTATTCTAACAGTGGGTTCTAGCCCTTCCCCCATTCTGTGTCTGTCTTGTCTATTTAGATCAGGGCAGTGCTATGCCGAGTCTTCATTTATTGACTCTAATTTAAGGTTCCGTGTGCCAGTAACACATTTTAATGTTTTTAGAAGGTCTCTTTCTATAAGTCTATAATATAGAACTAAACTATTGTTGTGTGTAAAGTAAATAAGGTTTTTAAAATGTCTAAGAAGCTTAATTTAAAATTAAATTAAAATGCAGAGCCCCCCCTCGGACCAGGGGCCAGGACCCAGGCAGTGTGAGTGCCACTGAAAATCAGCTCGCTGCCGCAGGTTGCCTACCCCTGATTTAGATTGTAAAATCTTCAGGGCATGGGCCATCTACTGTTCTCTGTTTGCACTTTGCCTAGCACAATGGGGACCCAGTGTTAGTTGGTCCTTAGGCACTAAGGTAATGAATATGATTTATTATAATAGTAACTCATTCAAGGAAGATGGCCTTGGGATGTGTAGCCTTATATGGGGTATGTGAGTAATGTTGATTTGATTTATCAACTTAATTTAATTTGTATTGTAAATATTTTAATTAATTAATAATAATACTTAATTATTTATATTAATTAATATGGGTTTAGGCTCGCCAATTTGTTTGATCAGAAGATAAAAGTTCGTGTTTCGAATCGGGTTCCACAGAATTGATAAAGGGACCTTCGGGGGTATGACAGGAAGCTCACAGGGAGACAGATATAGTCATAAAGACTTTTTATTAAACTCAATGAAATAGTAAGTAAATTGTAAAACAGGTAGAATTACAGAGTTACAATTGTATTACTGTTATCCAAGAGATACATATGATGATACAATATTATGTGCTGCAAACTTTGGTTAATATTCACACCCTGTTTTGATAAACTGCTGTTGGCCTCGCCTCTGGCGGTTCTGGTTTCACAGCTCTTGCAAGGGAAACTAATGCAAAGAGCTGTCAAATCTACTTTGGAATTTACTTTTTATGTCTACTAAATAATCTGATACACAAATTAAAATAAAGTTTAGAGAGACCAAGCTTAGCCGAGTCCCTTTTGAACTTAAGGTTTGAAAAGAAAATAAGTGCAGCGTATTACTGGTTAATAGCTGTCGTAGATGGATAGCATGAATACGTAGTTGAAGATGGTGAAGTGTAGAGAAGAAGGAGGAGGTCGAGGTGGGGGTGGGGATACCATAGTGAGGTAGGTTACCTCTTTTTATAGAAATAAATGCCGGAAATCCTTCCTCTTATGCCCAAATTTCAGTCTTCCCCCATAGAAATGTTAGGGTACGCTTACTCCATAGGCTAGTATGTATGTGCGTATGGATGACAGGTATCTGCACACTTGTGGGGTACTTGTTCAGTCTGTGAGTGCAACTTTGAAAAATCCCCTTTGCTATTCTTCATTGTCTGTTGGTCTAGGTAAAGGGTCTTAGACCTAAGCGTAGGCACTTTATTTGGGTATAGGAAAAACAGTTCCTTTTCTGGGTAAAAGGGCACAGGATGTAGCTATGCTAACTTTGCTTTAGCTTAAAATGCAGGTTTTTGGCCTGTAGGTTTCTTGCATTACAGCCAAATGTATTTTTAATATGAATTAATAAACCTATCACAATACTGTACTTATAAGAAAAGAGATATTGATGCAGGCAAGCAGATGAATCCTGAGAACTACAGATGTTACTGCCTAAAAATGAGATGGGGTTAAAACTATGGAATATTCTTTGTGACAAGTATCCCACAAATTCCACTGACCTCCCTTGTTTTCTTTGCCTGCAGTAGGCTTTCCAGTTTCCAAACCTGATGTGATCTCGCAGCTGGAACGAGGGGAAGAGCCATGGGTCCCGGACCTCCAGGGCTCTGAGAAAGAAGTGGTCCCGAGAGCTGCCTTTGCAGGTGAGGAATTGGTTCAACAACTCAACAACTGCTTAGGAATGCAGGAAACATTTGGGATGCCCTAGAAAGACCCCGTGAGCTCTTCAAGTTCAGGATTGTTCCCTGCAGATGTGGAATCATTATGGCAGATGTCACTCATGGCTTCCCTCCTATTCTGACTGACAATTGGCAGCAGGTCCCTCCCTGATCTCACTTTCCCCGAGAGTTATGGTGCAATGAGGACCCAGAACTGATCCCTTCCTCTCTTCTCTGTGGAAGGGTTTGGGGAAAATCAGCACCTGATAGGTTTGATCTCTCCCAGATATATTTTGGTTTGTTCATCCCTTTTTCCATTCCTCTCTCTGACATTTCCTTTTTCTCAGGCACAGGGAGTGACCTATGTCTGGATTCTCTCTGTCTCCCATCCAGCGATGGGCTGGTGAGTGAGAACGAGGCGGAGAAACCCCAGCAGGAAGACGCTGTGCAAGTAGATCCACATTGGATGTTATCAGGAAGATCCAAAGGGAATGTTTCCAGGAGTTGTGCACTCCCAGAAAACACAAAAGCCTGTGAGACTCAGCAGAGGCCAGAGGAAAACTACAGTAGCCACTCAGCCCTTATTCCACGCAACAGAATCAACTTGGAAGAGAGACGCTACATGTGCCATGAGTGCGGGAAAAGCTTCAATCAGCGCTCACACCTTATCAGACATGAGAGAATCCACACAGGGGAGACGCCCTACACGTGCTCTGAGTGCGGGAAAAGCTTTGGGCAGAGCTCAAATCTTATCACACATCAGAGAATCCACACAGGGGAGATGCCCTACACGTGCTCTGAGTGCGGGAAAAGCTTCGGGCGGAGCTCTCACCTTATCGCACATCAGAGAATCCACACAGGGGAGACGCCCTACGCGTGCGCTGAGTGCAGGAAAAGCTTTGGGCAAAGCTCAACCCTTATCACACACCAGAGAATCCACAGAGGGGAGACGCCCTACACGTGCTCTGAGTGCGGGAAAAGCTTCAATCAGCGCTCACACCTTATTAGACATCACAAAATCCACATGAGAGAGAACTGTTATAAATCCCTTGATTAGGGCTGGAGAAAGGTTTTTTGTTTGTTTTTTTTAAATCACATTTGCTAATTCCCACACAGTGATTTTTGTACCATCTTCACCGTGGTGTCTCAGCTCCACCAGATCAGTTGCCTGCTTCTGCCTTTTGCAGCTCATCCTTCTTTGGGGTCAGTCCTGTGATCTTTTCTATCAACTCCTTTCCTTTGAGTCAAATGAGTGTGTTTCCCTCCTGCCAGGAATGTTCGTCAGCTCCAGGTGGGAGAGAGGTTTCATCCCAACAAGCTACACTGAGGCTAAAGCTACCTGTGCCTTCCATCCACTAGGACTGTATATGGCGTTGGCTGCTCAAGTTAGTGATCTTGGTGTAACAAGACAATTATAGTTGTAGTGCAGATGCAGCCCAGGTGCAGGGGTTGCCATTAGCTTCCCCCTTGACCTGACCTAAACTCCATCACTTTCCCTAGTCTAAACAAACCCTGAGCATCACGGTTATACTGTTCCCCCATTTCAAAGCCATTGTTAGTCATCAAGTTCACTCTTGGGGAAGAAGTTGTTTCACTCCCAATTGCTCTGATGTTGGTTCAGGTTGTGCTGCAGAGCAGATATTTTTACTACCATTTTTCTCACTTAAAATATATTGAACTATAACAAAGAGCAGGAACAGGGCAGGGATAGGGGAAAATGTCATTTCACCCTCTGGAACAACAGAAGAAAATGGGGTAAATCAGAGGGATTCCCTTATTCCCTATCACCATCCCAATCCCCCTGTTGTGCAGTTGGTTAGGTCAGTATTTTTTCTAAAGGGCTGGGAAGAGGATTCCCTCGTAAATAACTTATAACTAAACAAAGTGCCCATGCATTGGGCTCCCAAAGCCGTTGTGGTCCAGGCCCTGCAGGAAGTGGCTCCTGAAGAGATCTCCTTCCTCATTAGCTGCATGTTGCCTATTATTTGGGAAATACAATCCCTAGCTAGGTAGAGATGGGAAACATGGAAGTGACTTTTCTCATCAGCTCACCCCTGGGAGATGCTGCAAATGTGTAGAAAATGAAATCCGTGTTGAATGTGCTGTAGCTGCAGAAAGATACCTATTTTTAATAGAGACCTGACATTTGGTGTCTTACAGGGATTCTAAATCGCACCTGAATTTAGTCCCTAATTTAAATCTGTGCCACCAGATTAAAGAAATAAAAGGGCAGAGTTGGGGGAGTTGTACCTCACTGTCACTACTGATCTGTTGTGTGGATGGTGAAGAATTCTGTGCCAGAGACGTGTCAAATTACTCCAAGTAAGGTCAAAGATTTGACAAGAGCTCAGGTAGAAATTGCAGGTACTAGTGGTTGATTTTCACCCCTGAGATGGAAGCTATGGTGACCTGTGGCCCAGGTAAACTATTTTTAGAACCCTGCTCCCTAGTTAAGTGGCATTGATCACACTCCTGAAGGACGCCATGATTAAATTGGGCACAACTGTCTGTTACCATTTGGATCCAAAGTTAGATGAAGCACAGAGAGAAACAGCTGATTCCTTCAGAGCCATTCCATGCCTCTGGGTCTCAATCTGGCTGCCTTGTTGGACAAGAAGCACTTCCCTGCTGGCCAAACAATGGTAGCCAACGAGGGAATGTATCAGATGCGAAGTTCAGACTGCAGGATACTTGAATGCTGAGTCCAGAGTCTCTGGTTTAGTCTAGGCCTGCACAACTCGTAAAGCGGCGAGGGCAATATTACTCCAAAGAAAACAGCGGAGGGATGAAACCCCCCCGGCCTCACTGAACACCACCCC
This sequence comes from Mauremys mutica, assembly GCF_020497125.1. NCBI lineage: Eukaryota > Metazoa > Chordata > Testudines > Geoemydidae > Mauremys > Mauremys mutica. Next base: position 4,671,020 of record NW_025423257.1, read on the forward strand.
CCAGTGCTGCCGAGCCCCCTCCCCGAAACAATCCCCCCCAAGCGCCACCCGCCCCATGGAAACAAACCCGCCTTCCCTAGCACCGTCCCGCCAAAACGGTGGCATTGAACCTTGGTAATATGTTATAGCGGGCCCCTAAGGTAGTATAATTAAGGTAAAAGGAAAATGTCTTTTTGCTAGAAGTAGAATAAGATCTTCCCCCCACTTTGTAATCAGTTGCTCTGTGGAGTGAATGAGGTGGGACTGAGGAAGGCAGCACCTCCAGACAGCTGCAACCCTTGGAGAGGGGCTGGGAGCCAGACCAGATCAGCAGAACAGGTCAGCCACCGACTCATAGCTCGTCTCCTCAGTCCCCTGCTGCCGGCTCACCAGCCCCTCCCACTTGCCTCCTCATCTCCCCCCCCCCCTTCATGCTGCCGGCTCACCCACCCCTTTGCCACTGCCCGCCCACTCGCCCGGCTCACCCACCCCCTTGCCACTGCGCGCCACTCGCCTCCTCAGACCCCCTCCCTCACCTGCTATTGTGTCACACAGGAGGCCTGTGATACGCAGGGGGTCAGATTAGATGGTCTAATGGTTTCTTCTGGCCGTAAAGTTGACTAATTTCTGAAAAACCGAGTGTAGCATTAGGAGCAGCGTCTGATGTTTCCCTGTCTAGCTGGCTTGCTGCCTAGAACGAACGCTCCTTGAGTGGGGTGATCCACAGGGAGTAGCTCAAACCTGCAAAGTGCCTGGCCAGGGGCAGGACATTAGCCCAGCAAGGGAGGGGTGTGGCAGTGACATCACAAAGGCCTTTTGCAGGACCTCAGCCTATTGGTCCAAGGTGGTGGGGAGGTGGTGACCTCACAGAGAGATGCTGACATCAGCCAGGCAGGACAGGGGCGAGGGGCCAGGGAAACCTCAGAGACCCCTGTGGCTTTGCGTCAGCAAGTCTCCTTCTCCATGTCTCTCTTTGAGGACTGAGGGAGTAGTCGGGTTCATGGACGTGAGCGCCAGGAGGAACCTCTTTCGAGTTTTCTCCTTCCCTTCTAGTGATTTTACTAGAAAACAGCCGTCCCTGTTTAGAAGGTAAGAGCCTCCTGGAGGTTTCAAACCTGTTTAGTCTGATCCATCTGGTGACAGTTGAATTCTAGGCATGGAAAACACGAGCTTAAGGAGGCAGAAGTTTATTGCGCACCTGAGATTTTTTCCCTTAGAATCACTGGGGACATTAGGATTTGTTGTTTTTGTTTCACCTTTTCCTCCATCCCTCCCTCCTTTCTCTTCGTCTCTTGCTGCTTTTGTCCTTTCTCCTGTTCTCCTCCCAACATTAGGAGAGGTGTGTGTGTGTGTGTGTGTGTTGCGGGGGAGGGCTCTGCACTTCCCACTGTGGGAGGTCCATCCAAAAATGTGGGGCTGAAATAGAGCTCGGGCAGTGATCCCACCAGTGACCTGGGCCATCCTTTGGGCTCTCTGGTGAGAACCCTCAGCCTCCCGCCCTCAGTCTCTACCTTGATTGGCTGAGCAGGGGGTTATTGAGAGGGAGGAGACTCAGGTCCTTGTTCTTCTCTTTTAAGACCAAGGAAATAAGTCAGAACCAGTTCTATGTTTGATGAATTTTGCTGCTTCTCTGCATTAATGGTCTCTGAGCAGTTCATGATTCTCTCTAACATTGCAGTTCTCCTCAAATACTTGCTGAATAATTCCTGTACACTGTTGCTGGTCTGGAGCTCATCTGAGAGCACTTTACTCAGGTCATTCAATGTCTGAAATTCAAGATCTGATGGTTAGTTTGAAAATCAGGGCTCTTGGGTCCTATTCCCAACTCTGCCACTGACTGGGCATGTGACCTAGGAGAATTGACTTCTCTTTTCTCAGCCTTAGCTTCTCCCTCTTTCAAGTAGGGATAATAATGATCCGCTCCTACCTACCTCAACACACTCCCTCTTCCCCAAGACACACACTGTCTGTCCCCACACACACACAGTCTCCACACTGCAGTTGAAAAGCAGCTGGCAATCTAGTAGGATGCTCATGGAACAATGGGAGAGAGAAACCTGCATGACTGAAAGTGCAGCCATGGAGACACCACATACCAGCCTTGCCTAGCTGGCAAGAATCAAACCTCCACAGAAACACCCTGTGGCTTCTAACCCAGCTCCCTAAGGCCTCAGCCACAACCACTTAACACAGGGGCCTTTCTATACTCTGCTTCTGTTCTCACTGAAGGGTCATTTCCAATTGTTTGCTCAGACCAGCTTCCCCAGCACACTCACTGCTGTGCAGCTCTGTACGTGTGGCCATGGCTGAGCAGCCAGAGTTCCTGCCCATTTCCCTACTGGCTGGAGCATGGCTAGAGTGTGTTTGTGGTTAATGACGTTGCAGTAGATGGTTCGTTTCCTGCCTTGGCAATTCAGATGAACCCTTTTCCCAACATATCTCCAGCACATCAGTCCCTGGCTGGGTCTCCTGGGCAGTGGAAAACATCCCTTGTTTGGCCCTGCCAAGGGGATCGTGCAGAGCTGAGACGTCCCTTGGCTTGGATCAAAGGGGGAGTTGGTTGGAATTTATCACACAACCCTCCCTGCTCCCCAGAGCCCCACGGGGAGAAGCTAGGGAAGGGGAAGTCATTCCTCCCCTGCGCTCCCAGAAGAGCTGCTAGGGCTCCTTCCTGCCGGCTGCTCACCCCTGGATCCATCCTCAGCTCCTGGGATCGTCCTGCTCCAAAGGCTCCAGAGGCCTGGGATGGGGAGGGCGTCACTGCACCGTCTGACACACAAGGGAGGTTTCTGGAATTGAAGGAAGGAGCAGAAAACGGAGAAGAAAGAAACAGAGAGAAAACGCCTCATCTCTCCCCTCCCCCTCCCAGCAAGAAATGTTACCAAGGACCCGCGTGAGGGGAAATGGTGCCCTGGGCAAACCTTGTACTTTGGCCCTTCCCCATCGCCCCTGGACGATCCCCCTCCCCCTTTACCCCCAGCTCCTGCACTCCCGACCCTTGCACCTCCCCCACCCCTAACTCTGCCCCCTCCTGTGCCCTAACCCCTACGCTGTGTCCCCTTTGCCCTTAACTCCTGCACCCCCCTCCTGTGCCCCCAGCCACTGCCCCTCTCCTGCACCCCCTTCACTCTAACCCCTGCGCCCCCTCCTGTGCCACCAGCCACTGCCCCTCTCCTGCCCCCCCTTCACCCCTAACCCCTGCATCCCCTCCTGTGCCACCAGCCACTGCCCCTCTCCTGCCCCCCCTTCACCCCTAACCCCTGCACCCCCTCCTGTGCCACCAGCCACTGCCCCCCTCCTGCACCCCCTTCACCCCTAACCCCTGTGCCCCCTCCTGTGCCCCCAGCCACTGCCCCTCTCCTGCACCCCCTTCACTCCTAACTCCTGCACCCCCTCCTGTGCCCCCAGCCACTGCCCCTCTCCTGCACGCCCTTCACCCCTAACCCCTGCACCCCCTCCTGTGCCCCCAACCACTGCCCCTCTCCTGCACGCCCTTCACCCCAACCCCTGCAGCCCCTCCTGTGCCACCAGCCACTGCCCCTCTCCTTCACCCCTAACCCCTGCACCCCCTCTAGTGAGGAGCTGGGGGAAGACTTCAGGAACAGGCCGTATTTGCACAGACACCCCTACTCTGCCTAGCTATGCAGCATGATGGGGTCGCTTCCCCAAAATGACCAGTTTGGGATGGTGGTGGGTTACAAATCACTTTAGGATTGAGTGGAATGAAATGTTATTCTCCTTCCTGTACGAGTGAAGGGCAGCGGAATGTACCTAGGCCGTCCTGATGGAGGGGTGGGTGGAGGAGAGAAAATGGGGCACAATCGGGGGGGGGGCAGGGAACTTCTCAGGGGTGCATGCACCAACCCTTCTCCGGCCCGGGAGAGGCTCCAACGGCCCCGTGCGAGCCAGGCAGAGCCGCAGCGCCCAACGCTCCTTCGCAGCCCGGTTCCGCCTCCTCTGCCGATGTCACTTCCGCTCCGGGGAGAGTCAGGAACTACATCTCCCAGCCTGCCCCGGGGCCGCTTCCGCTCTCTCCGCAGCCTAGGGAAGGGAGGGTTCCAGCAGCTGTTACTGCGCATGCTCCGTGTGAGCCCCGCTAGGGGCGGGAGAACAAAGCTGCTTCTGCCGCCTCCGCGTGAGCCGGGCCCGGGCTGAGCCGCTGCTGCTCCCCGGGGGGGGGGTCTGTGCGGGGGGGCCCAGCCGGGGGGGGTTTCTCCAGCTGGGCCCCGCCCCCCGGGCTCTGCCCGCCCCAGCCCCGCCCGGAGCCCCCGGGGAGTGAGAGCCCCCGGGGGGGGGGGCGCTGGGGGGGCGGGAACGTGACTCTGCCCCGGGGAACCCGGGAGAAGCCTCGGAGCCGCCTCGGCCCCAGCGGAGCCGCAGCAGGATCCGCCCCCCCCCCGCTGGGATGGGGGGGGGCCCGGCGGGGAGTTCCTAGTGGGGGCATCAGGCGGGGGGGGGGAGAAGCCGGAGTTGCAGGGGGGCGAAGGTCAGTGGGACGTGGGGGGGTGGGGGTTGAACTGTCTCTGGGCAGCCAGGAAATTCCCGGGGGGGGGGGAGTGGCGGGCGGGCGGAGGGGGCAGGGGGGTTAATTGGATCCTCTCCCTGTTGGTGCCACTTGCCTCTCGCCCCCGCTACAAATTCTCTCTAGTTCTGCCCCTTTTCTCGCTCAGTGTCTCACCCGGGCTGTAAAATCCGGGGAGATTCGCCCCTTTCCCCGCCAACGAGCCGCTCTCCCGTCTCCCCCATTTCCCCCTGGTCTCTCCAGGAGTCTGATTCTCCACCTCCAGTTGCAGGTCGTGACACGTTTTCTCTGCACATCTCAAGGGTGGATGTGCCCAGCCCTGAGGCTGTGGGGCCTGGAGGTGGGTATCGCTGGGGGCCGTTGGCTGCAGAACAGCCGGGGTGGGCGTCTCTTGGGGAGGCGGGACAGGGGGTTAGAGGGAGCCTGGTGCTGTGCCAGGGGCTCCGTCTGGGCTTCCCCGGCTGGCTCCTGGGATCGCTGCCCTGCACAGATTTTGCTTTTCTCCTCTTTTGAAAACTGCAGGAACTTTTGGTTCCGTTTGGAAAATGTGTGCCCCCCAGTCCTTGTTCTCGACCTGGGGGGTGAGGGAGGTGGGAAGGGGGTCAGCACTGCAACACAATGGTCTCTTCCACAGTGTTCTGGACTCATTCTTTCTGAAATCTGGTTTCATTGAGACCAATGTTAATCCAGAGTCACTGTATGGAAAGATAAGGAGTGACTCTGGATGGACAGTGGGGCAAATGAGATCAGCAATTCTCCCTGTGAGGAGGGGCTCTCATTAGCTGCTCTCCCCAGAGAGCTAAAGGAGGGAAGCTGCTCAAACGCTCTGTCCCTCTCTGCTCAGGATACTGGGGTTCAGCTTCCTGGGTGAGAGGCTGCAGCCTCCATAGTGATCTGGGAGACCAGGGTTAGCAGCTGCTGCTCCCCCAGTGGGGTTCTGTGCTCGGATGTGACCTGAATTAAAGCTGCTTCTCTGCCTGGCCCAGGGGATGACTTTCTCCAGCTGGTCCTCGCCCCCTAGGGCAGCCCTGGGCCCTGTTAATACTAAATTCTGAGCCAGACATTCCAAGTAACTGAAAGAAACGAAGGGAAAATGCTGGGGTCTGGCCTTAAAATGACTCTACACAAACAGACCCCCCTCGTTTCTCATCCAATTAACAATTGCAGGAGCATATCCAGCTATGAGGGAGCAAACTACCCAGGAATGGGATTTTCCTACCAGACGGGCAGGGAGAGGGGAAAAGGAGATAGAAGGAGAAAGAGACTGAAAGGGGCTGTGGGGGAGAAGAGTTTGGAGAGAGATTTCCAGATCTCTAATCTGCCCAGACAGATGTATTACTGCACCCTGGGTAGAGTCACTTTCCTGTGGAAAAGATGAGAATCAGACAGAGGAAAATCCAGTTCCTGACTCCATATCCCTCCTGCTGGAGTGTGGCTGCCATGGGGTCAGTGTCTGAGGGGATCCCCCACAGTGACTCCTTTGGTTCTGCTTTTTTCTAGCCTTGTGTTCAGAGACTTTGTTACAGGGTGAGGGGAGGGAGAAGGGAGGTTAAAAATGTCTCTGTGGGCTTAGCCTGGCAGGAGGGGCCAGGTCTACACTGTACAAAGAGATGAAGCCTTTCTCAGCATGGCAGACTCTAGGGTGCCTGTCTGCAGGGAAAGGGCCTGAGGGAATCATGCTGTGAAATGAATTAAAGCCTGTTCTGAAACCTTCACAACTGCCCTTCTCGCCCTGCCAGGCTGCAGAATAACGTCCATGTTTCGCTCCAGTTCATCCCGTCCTCTCATTGGACAGGGGAGAGAAATGGCTGCAGAGGAGCCAGTTCAGGTAGGTATTATCAGGGGGTTGCTGGTGGGTTCCTCCAGGGCGGGAGAGGGACAGCAAATACATGGGAGATGGGAAGGTTTGCACAGGCTGGTTTGGAGGTTGTAGTCTGGTTTGCAGGAAATGCACAGGGTGGAGAAAGGGAGGAGGACAGGGGTGCGCTAAACCTGCTGGGAGTTATTTAATATGTGGCCTAGATTCTAGGAACAGACCCAGGAGGTTCGGAAGTGGAAATGCTCTAGTTTGTGGAGCAGAAAATAACCCCGCTGCATGGGGCTGGGAAAACTGACCAGACTGACTAACCAGTGGCTGCTGTGAGATATGAAGGGGGCACCCACCAGTGAGGCTTAGGGGAGATTCCCCTCCCTTCACATCCAGCTCTTCAGAATGGGGAGGGTGTTGGGCTTCCTACCAGGGAGCTGTCCCTGGACCCTGCTAGGGGCTCCATCTCCTGAATCAGTCGGTGGCTAGTAGGGGGGTGATGGCTCTGCTGGGAGAGAGGAGGGGCTCTCGCTTCATCCCCTCCCCCTGGTGTTTCCTGGATGCTCCGAGCAGGGTGGGGGTGGGACTCTGACTGCAATCCACCCAGAGTTTCTGTTTGGCTCCTGTCCCCCATGTATAGTGGGACTGTGAGTGGGGCAGCAGGTACTGAGTGTTGGACTCTTGCTCTTTCAGGGGCCAGTGACCTTCGAGGAGGTGGGTGTGTATTTCACCAGGGAAGAGGGGGCTCTGCTGGACCCCACTCAGAGAGCCCTCTACAGGGATGTCATGCAGGAGAACTATGAGAATGTGACCTCACTGGGTAAGGGTTACTCTCCCCTCTGTTCTTGGAAGGGGAAAAGAAGAGAGATGGTTCATGCCAGCCCCCCAATGCCACCTCTACTCTGCCCTGTTTCAGCATCACCCCAATATGCCAGTGACACACACACACTGCCACAGACCCTCCCCCGCTGCAGAACGCTTTGGGAACAGAGCACAGGAGCCGTATTGCACAGTATCTCCTGTTTGCTCAAGTAAAACTGAGGGTTAGGAGCGGCATGATCAGCAGAAGCTTCTACCCCTGACCTCTCAAACCCTGAGCCTTCTCCACCCAGACCACAATAATGCTTGGGGTGTAACGAGCAGGCTGCTGGAGTCAGAGCTGCTGGTCCAGGGTTACTTATCACACAGACACTCCGTGCGTCCTTGAATGCTGGCTGGGGGTATCCAGAGAAGGAAGCTCAGTGGCGGATTTAGCGTTAGTGGGGCCCTGTGCTCAGCTCCATTTTAGGGGTCCCTCCTTGGGACATAGGCAAGAAAAAGAACATTCTCTCATTTCCCTCCCACCCCCATTTTTCATTCTTTTCCTTCCTCCTCCTCCTATAAGTAATAGGAAGTAAATGAAAATAAAGTGAGGTACATTGATTGTTTTTGTCGTCTAACCGATTTTTCCACAGACCACTTGAAAATCGCTGAGAGTCTTGGTGCACCACTTAATGATCTTTCCATATATTGTTTGTACTGTTAGCTAACTATTGTAAAGCGCTTTGGATAAGAGCCCTGTATTAAAAATTAAAAATGTTGGAGTGCAGGGTCTGGCCAGGAGTTAGGGTGTGGGAGGGGGCAGGGGGTTGGAGAGTGGAGCACTTACCTGGAGCAGCTCCTGTTTCATGCGAGCAATGCAGGTGGGGATGTGGGGGGGCAGGATTCAGGGCTGGGGGGGTGTGATGGGCAGGGGGTGGGGGATAAGTGGTTATGGGTGGTTGCAGGAATCAGGGAGGGCAGGGAACTGGGGTGTGTTTGAGAGGGGTGAAGGAGTAAGGACTGGGTGTGTGAGGGCTCGTTATGTGGGAGGGGATGCAGGAGTCAGGGCTGGGGTACTGGGGGTGCTCTCAGCCCCCTACCCTGAGTGGCTCAAGCAGGGGCTGGGGGCAGGGGGGTATGTGATAGGGGAGTGCTTTGTAAAGCAGTGAGCAAGTGACCAGGGAGCTTTTCAAACAGGGCTGCTAATGGGGAGTTTCGTGAGGGAGTTTGGAAGGGGGGTGGGAAGGGGGCGAGGTACTCTTGCCATTCTTTAAAACACTTAAGCTATAATACAAACTTCTTGGTTGAAACAAAACCCCTGTTGTTAACCTAGGTAGCTGTAAGAGAGAATGCAGGCAGAAGCCCAGCAGCAGAGTGGGGGCTATCCTGTTCATTGCTCTCAATGTAGCATGTATGATTACCTGTCCTGTGGGCGGGTGGCTTACGTGTGCATTCGGTGCAAGGAGCTCCTGGCCCGCAGAGACCGCGTGGAGGCTTTGGAGGCCAGGGTGGTGGAACTGGAGACGCTAAGGGAGGCAGAGAAGTATGTTGATGAGGCTTTCCGGGACACTTGTAGATTTCTCCCACCTCTGGTCAGACAGCCACTGCGCTGTTGAGGAGGATGAAAGGCCCAGGGAAGGAGAGCTGTCAATGGGAGCAGAGGGAAACCTTCCCATAGTTGGGACCCTCCTCTCAGATGGTGTTGGGGTAACCTCTTGCACTGAGGTTACCCCAGGCATTAAGAAAAGGCAGCTGTTAGTAATGGGAGATTTGATCATTAGAAACAAGGATAGCTGGGTTTGTGATGACTGGGAGAACCGTATGGTGACTTGCCTGCTTTGTACAAAGGTTGCTGATTTCTCGAGGCATCTAGATAGATTTATGTGTAGTGCTGGGGAGGAGCCGGTGGTTGTGGTACATGTAGGCACCAATGACATAAGGAACGGTAGGTGAGACGTCCTGGAGGCCAAATTTAGACTGCGAGGAAAGAGACTGAAATCTGGGACCTCTATGGTGGCATTCTCAGAAATGCTTCCAGTTCCACGCACAGGGCCAGGTAGGCAGGCAGAGCTTCAGAGTCTCAATGGGTGGATGAGATGATGGTGTGGAGAGGAGGCGTTTAGATTGATTAGGAACTGGGGAAACTTTGGGGATGGGGGAGCCTATACAGGAAGGATGGGCTCCACCTAAACCAACGTGGAACCAGACTGCTGGCACTTAACATTAAACAGGTTGCAGAGCAGTTTTTAAACTAAGAGATGGGGGAAAGCCAATAGCTGCAGAGGAGCTCGTGGATCGGACAGAGACTTGTCTTAGAGGGGAGTCTAGTGATAGAGATTTTCTAGTTTTAGTCAGGCAGAGAGGCTGGAAGAGGATAAAGTAGGGGCCAGATCAGATGAGAAGCATTCACACACACAAGAATCTGACACATCAGAAAAGGGCAGATAAATAAACAGTGGCAAGTTTTTAAAGTTCTTGTACACAAATGCCAGAAGTCTAAATAATAAGATGGGTGAATTAGAGTGCCTCGTGTTAAAGGAGGATATTGACATAATAGGCATCACAGAAATCTGGTGGAGTGAGGACAATCAATGGGACACAATCATTCCAGGGTACAAAATATATTGGAAGGACAGAGCAGGTCATAAGAACATAAGAACGGCCGTACCGGGTTAGACCAAAGGTCCATCCAGCCCAGTATCTGTCTACCGACAGTGGCCAATGCCAGGTGCCCCAGAGGGAGTGAACCTAACAGGCAATGATCAAGTGATCTCTGTCCTGCCATCCATCTCCATCCTCTGACGAACAGAGGCTAGGGACACCATTCTTTACCCATCCTGGCTAATAGCCATTTATGGACTTAGCCACCATGAATTTATCCAGTTCCCTTTTAAACATTGTTATAGTCCTAGCCTTCACAACCTCCTCAGGCAAGGAGTTCCACAAGTTGACTGTGCGCTGTGCGAAGAACTACTTCCTTTTATTTGTTTTAAACCTGCTGCCTATTAATTTCGTATGGTGGCCCCTAGTTCTTGTATTATGGGAATAAGTAAATAACTTTTCCTTATCCACTTTCTCAACATCACTCATGATTTTATATACCTCTATCATATCCCCCCTTAGTCTCCTCTTTTCCAAGCTGAAGAGTCCTAGCTTCTTTAATCTTTCCTCGTATGGGACCCTCTCCAAACCCCTAATCATTTTAGTTGCCCTTTTCTGAACCTTTTCTAGTGCTAGAATATCTTTTTTGAGGTGAGGAGACCACATCTGTACACAGTATTCGAGATGTGGGTGTACCATGGATTTATATAAGGGCAATAATATATTCTCAGTCTTATTCTCCATCCCCTTTTTAATGATTCCTAACATCCTGTTTGCTTTTTTGACCGTCTCTGCACACTGCGTGGACATTTTCAGAGAACTATCCACGATGACTCCAAGATCTTTTTTCTGACTAGTTGTAGCTAAATTAGCTCCCCATCATATTGTATGTATAGTTGGGGTTATTTTTTCCAATGTGCATTACTTTACATTTATCCACATTAAATTTCATTTGCCATTTTGTTGCCCAATCACTTAGTTTTGTGAGATCTTTTTGAAATTCTTCACAATCTGCTTTGGTCTTAATTATCTTGAGTAGTTTAGTATCATCTGCAAACTTTGCCACCTCGCCGTTTACCCCTTTCTCAAGATCATTTATGAATAAATTGAATAGGATTGGTCCTAGAACTGACCCTTGGGGAACACCCCTCTCCATTCTGAGAATTTACCATTAATTCCTACCCTTTGTTCCCTGTCTTTTAACCAGTTCTCAGTTCATGAAAGGACCTTCCCTTTTATCCCATGACAGCTTAATTTACGTAAGAGCCTTGGGTGAGGGACCTTGTCAGAGGCTTTCTGGAAATCTAAGTACACTATGTCCACTGGATTCCCCCCATACTCGGGGGATGGGGAGCGGAGTGGCACTGTATGTTAAAGAAAACGTAAACTCAAATGAAGTAAAAATCTTAAATGAAACCACATGTTCCATAGAATCTCTCTGGATAGTAATTCCATGCTCTAATAAGAATATAACAATAGGGATCTGTTATCGACCACCTGTCAAAGACAGTGATAGTGAGGATGAAATGCGAAGGGAGATTAGAGAGGCTATCAAAATAAAGAACTCCATAATAGTAGGAGATTTCAATTATCCCCATATTGACTGGGTACATGTCACCTCAGGACAAAATGCAAAGACAAAATTTCTCGATACTTTAAATGACTGTTTCTTGGAGCAGCTGGTACAAGAACCCGCAGTGGGAGAAGCAGCTCTCGATTTAGTGCTGAGTGGAGGACAGGATCTAGTCCAAGGGCTAACTATAACAGGACCTCTTGGAAATAGTGACCATAATATAACAACATTTAATATTCCTGTGGTGGGAAGAACAGCTCAACACTGGCATTTAATTTCAGGAAGGGGAACTATGCAAAAATGAGGGGGTTAGTTAAACAGAAATTAAAAGGTACAGTGACTAGAGTGAAATCCCTGCAAGCTGCATGGACACTTTTCAAAAACACAATATTAGAGGCCCAACTTAAATATATACCCCAAATTAAAAAACACAGCAAAAGAACTAAAAAAGAGTCACCGTGGCTTAATGACCATGTAAAAGAAGCAGTGAGAGATAAAAAGGCATCTTTTAAAAAGTGGAAGTCAAATCCTAGTGAGGTACATAGAAAGGAGCATAAACACTACCAAATTAAGTGTAAAAATGTAATAAGAAAAGCCAAAGGTGAGTTTGAAGAAGGGGCTAGCCAAAAACTCAAAAGGTAATAAAATGTTTAAGTACATCAAAAGCAGGAAGCCTGCTAAACACCCAGTGGGGCCACTGGACGATTGAGATACAAAAGGAGCCCTTAAAGACGAGAAAGTCATTGCGGAGAAACTAGATGTATTCTTTGCTTCAGTCTTCATGGCTGAGGATGTTGGTGAGATTCCCAAACCTTTTGTGGGTGACAAATCTGAGGAACTGCCACAGATTGAAGTGTCACTAGAGCAGGTTTTGGAACTACTTGATAAACTTAACTGTAACAAGTCACCGGGACCAGATGGTATTTACCAAGAGTTCTGAAGGAACTCAAATGTGAAATTGGGGAACTATTAGCGATGGTTTGTAACCTGTCTTTAAATCGGCTTCTGTACCCAATGACTGGAAGATTCCTAATGTAACGCCAATATTTAAAAAGGGCTCTAGAGGCGATCCTGGCAGTTGCAGACTGGTAAGTCTAACGTCTGTACCAGGCAAATTAGTTGAAACAATAGTAAAGGAATAAAATTGTCAGGCACATAGAAGAACAAAAATTGTTGAGCAAAAGTCAATATGGTTTCTGTAAAGGGAAATCATGTCTTACTAATCTATTAGAGTTCTTTAAGGTGTCAACAAACATGTGGACGAGGGGGATTGACAACAAAAATTATTAGGATTCCAAACAGGATAGTCAGGGCTCCCTGAAACAACCAGTTTCCTATGCCAGAGAAATTGAACAGGTTACTTAGCCACTTCCATAAAGAACTTGGCTCTTCATGGGGAAGATATGCGATTTGTTCTAAGTGGCTAGCGTGATCTATTACCTCATTGGTATCGTCAGGTATAAACACGACATTGTTTTCCAATGAGAGCACAGGTCCCTCCTTTGGCCGCCAGCACTATGTACAATGCCTGACGGTTTTGGAGGGCCCCCTGTCGGATCGCCCCTGTTTCTTTGGCCAGGGCTCTTAAACTTTCTTCAGTTTTATTTGCCATTATTTTAACTACTTCTTTTAACCTCAGGAGCCTTTTTTTGCCTAGTGTATTACTCCCCCAAGTGGGTTAAAGGAACTGCCAATAGTCTCTTCCCAGGTGTCATTACTGTTCCATATTGTGTTAAACGGACAAGGTCCTCCAGTGAGGTCTGGGGAATTGAGTGGGATAGCCAGGACAGGAACATCAGTTTGAGAGTGGGCTGGGATGTGGCTGCAGAAATATTAAGGGTCTGAGCAATCCACACTTGCTGCTGGATAAAAGAATTGTCATTGTGGACTCCCCAGACCTTCAGACACCAACAGCTGAGGAACAGGCACCACCAGAGGCGCATGTTGGAGGCAGGGCCCTTCTGGTTCTGACAACCTCAACTGAGGGAACTGTAGTCACAGTTTTATGTCCACCAGGCAGCAGGCGCTAGGCTCACTACTGCTTTTTCTTGGGCCTTGCTTTAGGTAGTCGTCTGCTTCTGGCAACCCTTACGAGAGCGTTGATTGTAAGGTATTGCAGGCTGTTCCTCTACGTCATCTTCTGGAGTAAAAATTGACTCTGCATGGTCCTGAGGTGATGATTGGTTCGCTGGGGGTGGTGCATTCTTACAGGGCAAAGCATGTATCCATGCTGCGGATGCCAGACAGTTTAACAGCCGTCTGGGTAGTAAGCAGTGCCTGATGATTCTTTGATGCTCTAAGTCTTTTTGCTTCTTTCCTTGACTCTGGCTATAACAATGGCCTTCACACCTTATCTTTTCCTGATGCATTCATTCCTCATTCATACAAACAGATTGAGAATACAAACAGTAGTATTTTATATCGAACAAAAAGGCATTGCAAATTAAACCTTGCTAAGTTTTTCAATTAATAACCAAGACAATTTACAATGAGACCCAGGCCTTCAATGTTTCTCTAATTTACTTAACATAGACACAATAGAGAATCCTGTCTCTTACTACCTAAATCTTAAAACAAAGAGTTAGAGAGGGCCCAATTTGTAATGCATATGGGAAAACAGAATCTTATAGTCCCAGAGGGTCATTTCTTTCTGCTGTTCGAAAAGGGTGGCTAGCAGGATGAAATCAAATTATACATTATAAAGTCCTGCTCCTACATATCCCCCTTTTGACACTAAGATTATTAATCGCCAGTGTCACTTCTTATTTAGTCCACATAATAGAAAATACTGGGAGGTGATTTGGGCCTGTGGCTCTAGCTTTGCATACATTTGTTTTATCCACCAGCACATTTTAAACATTTCAATTAAACACATACAATTTAAAACCAAAAACAATTAGGGGTAGTAACATTAGTATGCCAGTAGTTGTGGGAGACCATCCATAAAATATATTATACCAATGGTAAGCTGTTATGTCTTTCTGCAGTGGCAATTCTTAACATGTCCCCATTTGCGTTGATAATATGAATGGTTCCGTTTCCCACATTGTTTTGTTTGTTTGGTTTTGTTTTTAGGAACCATGTTACCTTTTTACCTTTTTAAACAGATAATTGGTAACTGTTTGCCATTCAATGCCAAGACTGATAGAGAACTCAGCTAAATCAGTGCTTACAGTAAGCTGAGACTTTTTGGTTGTGGCAAATAGTAAATGTGATTATTGGTAAACACAGTACTTACATTACATGTACATTTGTCTACTGGTGGGTTACTAACACTTTTATCCTTTTAAAACACTTCTTTCCAAGAATTAACACACACATTGCCCGTTATACAATACTTTGGTCTAATTATTAATTTTATCCCACATACAGGATCCTAGTGAGATGTCTTTACGACAGGGCTTTGGAGCAACAGGCATGGATAAGCATACCCACTTTTGAGTAGTCCACTTGGTACAACCTCTAGTGTCCAATAGTTTCCCTTCCTCCCCAGCCCACTGGCTTGAGGTCTGAGGTAGCCAGAAGGATCCCAGTTGCAATCTGTGGAGTGGGCTAACTTTCCATATCTTTGCTTCCAGAGCCTGTTGGTGTGCAATTTTAACAACTTAACAAATTTTGTCTTACCGTACTGGAGACATATTGCATCCAGTTATATTGATAGGTATTAAACAATCATCTTTTTCTTTGCTTTAACAGATGTATTAAAACCTTAATATTCTCTGATATTACCCAAAACATCTTATGTTCTAAATATCTGCATTTTAGTACATTCCATAGCTATTGCAGTATGGTTTTTTTTAACTTTTATTTGTTTTTTAATAGGTTGTTCTGTAGCTGGTATTAGCTTTTTCTGATTTTCTGAAAGACAAAAATAACATTTTTCTACCCCTTTCAGGGTGGCATTGATTGTCGCTTAAAAGATTACTTTCTTTAACAAATACCCTTGCTGATTCCAGGCAAAACAGAGGAATTACCCCCATATTTTCCTGTGTTTTAGTTTTTGTTTTTTTTCTATAGGCAGGCCAGGTTTTAATGGCTTCTACTTTTTAAGGGTTATGGGAAAATTATTCCACTGTTTAGTTATTAAATTCATGAGGTGGTGTACCTCAAGTTTTTCTTCTTATATAGCAGACCAAGTTTGTAATGTTTTTCCTGCTGTGTTAAGCTTTAAGTTTATTCACAGGTAATAGCTGAGAAGCATCATTACCATATTACCTTAAAGGATTTTTCCAAAAATCATACACACTATATGTTGTTACAGGGGTACTTACTAACATTAAATTTATTTCAATGTTTAATATTAACAATAAAATTTAGCATCAAATCTCTTAAAGGGATCTTGTTATACCATGTCTTTTATTTAGGCAATTTCTTTTGTACTGGCAGGTTTCAGAGTAGCAGCCGTGTTAGTCTGTATCCGCAAAAAAAACAGGAGTACTTGTGGCACCTTAAAGACTAACAAATTTATTGTAGCATGAGCTTTCGTGAGCTAAAGCTCACTTCTTCGGATGCAAGTCCGAAGAAGTGAGCTTTAGCTCACGAAAGCTCATGCTACAATAAATTTGTTAGTCTTTAAGGTGCCACAAGTACTCCTGTTTTTTTTGTACTGGCAGTTCTCACCTTCCTTTATCAGTTAGGTAATTTGCATCAGCACAGACTTGGCTTTTGGATTCAAAGCCATCAGCAGAGCTCAGAGACTCTGTCTTAAAAGGGACACAATCAACTTCCACCAGAGTTTTGATTTCTTTCCACTTTCAACTCCTGCTTACAAAACACACAGAGATCTGAAAAAGAAAACAGTTTATTGCGGCTCTTTTTGGAGCCCTAATAGGATTTTAATTCAGTAGCATATTTCATTTGTATTTCTTTTACCTCTTTTTACAATATACACTGCACATGTCCTAGGGAAAAAGCACATTCCTTCTATACTACAACTTTTTTTTTTAAACATTAGCCATATCAATTTTTACATACGATGTAACTGTTTCTTTTTTCTTACAGAGTTTTCATGTACCCTTATCAAAAGTGACAGTCTCATTACACAGAGCCATTTTAAGGCTCAGTGTTTTTAACATTGCTTCTTTTTGTTTTGTGCACCTCACCTCTGCTGTTGCTTCAGAGGGGCACTGTTAATTTTTTTTTTATTCTTTCACTACAGCTCTTATCTGCTATTGTTACAAAAAAAAACAAACAACCAAACAAACAAAAAGACTCCAGAATCTCTCCTTATTCTCCTGATTTTGACTGCCCTATTGCAGCCATGACTTGGTTTTTATTTAAAAAACATTTTAAATTTTATAAAGAATCAAGTTACCCCTTAAGGGTTAAATGCTAAATCCCAAAGCCAAACAACACTAATTATCTGTGTCTTGCAAAAAGGTCTGTCAGTTTTGCAACTTTGAATTAAGAGTCAAATGAATTTTTAGCGGCATTAAAAACAAAACCAAAACCAATTTATCTTACACCTACAAAACAGGAGTTTTACAAACCAGATGTGCTGGTTTAGATTCTTAGAACTTTACATATTTTCACAAATAGATACATACACATTTTCTTTTCCTTAACATTCCTTTACACTGCTTTGTTTTTACATAGCTCTATATATATTTGGATTATTTACAGGCATTCTTTTGGAAAAGGGCCCATTTTCCCTTCAGAATGGCTGCAAAGAAACCAAGAATTCTCTCTCTTTAACATGGTCCTTTTTAACATTTTCACAAAGTTTAACTGCGTAATTCTCTCCAGCCTCTGTAGAGTTAACTTTTCACTCTCTTTCCTTTAATCACTTGTTTATCTCCCAAAATAACACCTTTATCACCTCAGATTTCACCATTTTAAGTATTGTTCCAGGGGTTCATGCCTGCACTTACTGCTTTTCTTACTCCTTACACTATGCCCTTAGGGCTTCTAACCTGTTTTTCAGTTTCTTTATCTGTTGCTTGCCTGCTTTTCTGTGCCCGATCCTGCTTTTTTTCCAATGAACCGTTTGTGAGTGATATTGTGGTCACTTCACAATTTTGAAAAAAATGTTTAAGGAAAGGGACCAGGAAGGGTGGGGGTTAGTTGAGGAGCCCATCCTCTTTGCTGAATTGGTAGTGGAACACTAAAGAATCAGTTTTTGAGGCAGACAACAAAGGGGAACAGAACAAGGGGCTTTTTGTCCTTTTTACAATGAGATGGGAGTATTAAGGGGGTTGGATCGATCCGGGGTGGAGGTTTTTTGAGAACGGGGTAAAGGGGAGCGCTCAGTCTGGTGGTGGGAGAGGAGGCTTTTAATAAAGCTTTTAACTTATTATTTGAATATTTGAGAGAGGCGAGTTTTGATTTTGTCCAGCTATGATTTGCCTCTTCCCACCACTGAATGAAACAATTAAACTCTTCTTTGGCCAATTTAGTTTTAGGTTGGCCGAGTTTGTCCTTTAAGACGTCCACTCGGTCTTTGTTCCAAGATTTTAACAGTGGCCATTGAGTTTTGGGATCCCCCTGAGTTACCCTAGACCATTTTTCCAGAAATTTACAGGAGTCCGGACCCTTCTTACAGGAGTCTGGACCCATCCTAAATATATTAAATGAGCCGGCGTTCGTTTAGGGAACTGTCCCGACTTAGACGTCTGGTTACCCATACAGGAGGACTTCACACACCAATTGCACAAGAAGGAAATTCGGGTTTGTCAGAGCGATGCCCGGTGCAACACACAAAAGGAGCCCAGAGGCTACTGCCTCAATTGCCCTTGCTTTCACACCAGGGGTTTTACCCAAAGTGCGGTGCGGCTGTGATTGTGCAGATTTCACTCACTCAGACCACGGGGACAGGAACCCCTTGGTTGGCCGATTCCCGGATGGAGATGGCATCCAGACTCAAACACTCCACAGGAAGACGGATGGACACAGAGACAGAACAGTCCTCAGTCTGGACAAAGCACAGAAATAATTACCTGACCAGATTCCTGATGTCAGATCCCGGGATCCCTACCAGAACAGAGTGGGAACCAACAGGTTCAATGGCGTAGACTTCACTGTGGTTGTGCGCCTTTCCGTTCTGGTGGAGGACCGCTCGGGCCAAATGCCCAGGTGCCGGCTGCCACGGTCATCCTACAAAAACAGTCAGGAATCACACAGCCCTAGTGAAGACGGTTGCCAGCTTGGTGGAACCTCCAAATTGTCAAAGTTAGTCTCAGGACTCACAGTTTGTCAGACCACTCTGTTTTATTAGCACAGCGCTCTGCTAATGACACCCAGATAATGTGAGCACCATGCAAGACACAAACTATCTTATTTATATAGATAAAAGGGTGAGAACTTAACAAGATAACAAAGGAAGCAGAATCAGATAAGTTTACCTGGGCTAGGCATGCATATCTTATTTCCTTACTAACTATTACCGATCTTCTGTTAATGTTTCGCCATTAGCACCATTGTTTATGCCTAAAGTTTCTTTTCCTGGCACCTGTATTTCAATATGTCTTATTTCTGCTTAAAGGTACATACAACATTTCTTTAATTCATTCTTATTTTTACAATATAATTCATTCTACCTTCACACTTCTCAGGGTGGTTCCTTGTTCCCTACCCTCCCAGCAAACGTTATCATGAACAGTGACAACTTCCCTTGGTTTCACTTTACATATACACTGAAGCTGGGGGGGTTCTAACGGCCAAAATGTCCATTGACTCGCTAACCCCACCAAATGTTGAGTGTTATTCCAGGAGTGCTAACAGCAAATCGGCTAGGCATACCAGGTGGTCTAATCGCCCAGCAGCTACATCAAACCCCTGTGTGGGTGGCAAGAATGAACACAAACACTCCCTGGTACCTGAAGAGATGTTTAGTTTTACCCTTGGTAAACGACAAGGCTAAAGGGAAAGATGGTGGTGCCAAATATAAAGAGTGAAACACGAAACACCTGGCAATTTGCTGACCAGGCCTATCTCAGCAAGCAAGGCTTTCTGTTTACCCAGCTTTCTCTTAGCTGATCACTATTTGCTAGGCCTCTGGTCCTTTGACCATATTCTGGAAAAGAGCTGGCACAATCCATAGACCAGGTTGTTATATAAAATGCACATGGATTTTAACCTTTCACATCCAGTAATGGCAAAGTTCTTGGTTCAGGCTTGTAGCAGTGATGGAGTAAACTGCCGGTTCAAATCAAGTCTCTGGAGTACATCCTCCTCTGGGATGGGTCATCAGTCCCTTGTGTAGAGCTTCAGCTTGTAGCAAAGTCCCTCCAGAGATATGAAGCAGGACTGAAAATAAGATGGAGACGAGGCATCAGCCTTTTATAGCCTCTTGCCATGTGGTCTTTGCTTTCTTTGTCCCAAGGACACTCTATCCAGCATGTGGCACAGAAAAACCGTAGAGTTCTGTCCATAGGCAGGTCCCTGCAGACCTTGCTGAGTCACAAGGTGTATCTGCCTTCTCTCAGTGGCTCGATTGTATAGCTGATGGTCCTTAATGGGCCATCAAGCAGGCTAGGCAGAACTGACACCAACTTGTCTGGCTGGGGTGTTCCCCAGAAGCAGAGCACAAGTTTGAAATACGGGCAGCATAGAGCCAATATTCATAACGTAAACTACAAAAAATATACACATCTAGAGATAGCATCCTTATAATCAGCCAATCAAAACCTCTCCATAGACCCCCACGCAACAACCTTTCTACAATATTGGCTGCAAATATAGAACAGCGGTCGCAATGGTGATCTATACAGTAACAGATTATGTCAATAACGTCACAGAAGGTGACATGGCATCAGTGAGACTGATACTGGAATAGCCTCCAGTTTTGGTGTCCTCATTTGAACAAGATGTTGTGAAATTGGAGCTGGGGCAGCAAAGAGCCACCAAAGGTTCTGAGGGTTGGAGAAAAATGCCTTCTAGTGAGCTATTGAAAGAGCTCAACCTGTTTAGCTGATCAAAAGAACATTGAAAGGTGACTTCATTGAAGTGCTGAAGTGCCTTAATAGAGAGAAAAGATTGGGAATTAAAGGGCTCTTTAATCGAGCAGAGAAAGGCATAACAAGACCCAATGGCTGGAAGGTAAAAAGAGACAAATTCATATTACAACATAGTCAACAGCGAGGATGATTCACCACAGGAACAAGCTACCAAGGAAATTGGTGGATTCTCTATGTCCTGATGTCATTTAATGAAGACTAGATGCCTTTCTGGAATGTGTTTGCCCCAAAAGTAGCTCTTGTGTCCTACAGGAGGCCTGTGTTATGCAGGGGGTCAGATTAGATGCTCTAATGGTCTCTTCTGGCCATAAAGTCGACTAATTTCTGAAAAACTGAGTGTAGCATTGGGAGCAGCGTCTGATGTTTTCCTGTCTAGCTGGCTTGCTGCCTAGAACAAACGCTCCTTGAGTGGGGTGATCCACAGGGAGTAGCTCAAACCTCCAAAGTGCCTGGCCAGGGGCAGGACATTGGCACAGCAAGGGAGGGGTGTGGCAGTGACATCACAAAGGCCTTTTGCAGGACCTCAGCCTATTGGTCCAAGGTGGTGGGGAGGTGGTGACCTCACAGAGAGATGTTGACATCAGCCAGGCAGGACAGGGGCGAGGGGCCAGGGAAACCTCAGAGACCCCTGTGGCTTTGCTCCAGCAAGTCTCCTTCTCCAGGTCTCTCTCTGAGGACTGAGAGAGTATTCGGGTTCACGGACGTGAGCGCCAGGAGGAACCTCTTTCGAGTTTCCTCCTTCCCTTTTAGTGATTTTACTAGAAAACAGCCGTCCCTGTTTAGAAGGTAAGAGCCTCCTGGAGGTTTGAAACCTGTTCAGTCTGATCCATCTGTTGCAGGGGAGTGCTCTGCAGCTCCCATTGTGGGAGGTCCACCCAAAAATGTGGGGCTGAAATAGTGCTTGGGCAGTGATCCCACCAGTGACCTGGTCCATCCTTTGGGCTCTCTGGTGAGAACCCTCAGCCTCCCGTCCTCAGTCTCTACCCTGATTGGCTGAGCAGGGGGTTATTGACAGGGAGGAGACTCAGGTCCTTGTTGGTCTCTTTTAAGACCAAGTAAATAAGTCAGAACCAGTTCTATGTTTGATAAATTTCGCTGTTCTCTGCATTAATTGTCTCTGAGCAGTTCATGATTCTCTCTAACATTGCAGTTCTCCTCAAATACTTGCTGAATAATTCCTGTGCACTGTTGTTGGTCTGGAGCTCATCAGAGAGCACTTTATTCAGGTCATTCAATGTCTGAAATTCAAGATCTGATGGTTAGTTTGTAAAAGCAGCAAAGAGTCCTGTGGTACTTTATAGACTAGCAGATGTTTTGGAGCATGAGCTTTTGTGGGTGAATACCCACTTTGTCGGATGCATGTAGTGGAAATTTCCAGGGGCAGGTATATTGAAAATCAGAGCTCTTGGGTCCTATTCCCAACTCTGCCCCTGATTGGCTGTGTGACCTCAGACAAGTCAATTCTCCTTTCTCAGCCTCAGCTTCTCCCTCTTTCGAGTAGGGATAATAATGATCCGCTCCTGCCTACCTCACGGTGGGTGGAGGCAGGGTCGGTTCTAGGTTTTTTGCTGCCCCAAGGAAAAAAAAATTGGCTGCCCCCACCCCAGCCCTGGGCTCCCCCCCACAACCCTTGCTGCCCGAGCCCTGGGCTCTGCCCCCCTGCACCTGCACCCCCCTGCCACCCCAGCAGTGAATGGGGCTGTGGGTGGAAGCTGTGGAAGGGGGCGGAGCCACAGACAGAAGTGGGTGGGGCAGGGTCCGGTGCTGGGGCCCCCGCACTTGTTCTCCCTTTCCCTGGGCTTTGGCATCACTAGCCCCTGCTTAGCGAGTAGGGGTCAGTGGTCCCCAAAATGTGGGGCGTGACTCCTAGGGGGACACAGAGGAAGATTGATGGGGGCACCTCAGGGCCTGAGCCAGCCCCCATGGAGGGCAGGGAGGGAGCCCCACTCAGCCCCACTCTGTCCTAGCTCTTCCCCAACCCCACCCTCAGCCTGGGCCCCTGGCTCCCAGCCCGGCCTCGACCCCCTGACCCCTGTCCGCACCCCTCTCCCCAGCAAGCAACGGCCCCACTCCCAGCCCCGGTTCTCGACCGCGGCTTCCGAGGGGCCACAGCCATGGGTACGAGGGCGCAGTGTGAAATGTTTGGGGACCACTGGGTTAGGGTGACGTCCTCAATCACTTCTCTGCAGTCCAATGAAAGCGATTCCTCCCCCACCCACCCCTCCGTCAGGACGGCCTAGGTACGTTCTGCTCCCTTCACTCGTACAGGAAGGAGAATAACATTTCATTCCACTCAATCCTAAAGTGATTTGTAACCCACCACCATCCCAAACTGGTCATTTTGGGGAAGCAGCCCCGTCATGCTGCATAGCTAGGCAGAGTAGGGGTGTCTGTGCAAACACGGTCTGTTCCTGAAGTCTTCCCCCAGCTCCTCACTAGATGTGAGGGGGGAGCTCATTCAGACCCTGCTTACGCTTAGTATTTAAAAACTCCTTAGTGTCCCTAGCTCTGCCGGCCTTAGATTTCTCCTCCTGTCCCTGTCTTAGCAGCTCAGATGAGGTGGCCAAGTAGTTAAGGTGATGGACTGCTAATCCATTGTGCTCTGCACGCATGGGTTCAAATCCCATCCTCATTGGCTGCGTTTAGCTTTCACCCTCCTTTATAGACAACCATCTCCCCCTTTGGTACAATGACAGATCCAACAATGTTGCTTCTGTTACCCAAAATTAGGTCAGCTAGTAAGCTTAGGGAGGACTAATGACCCCCCCCCCCGGAGTTGTTATACTAACAGCTAAGCTCAAAAGAAGGGATGGGGGAAGGTGTCATACTCAGGCTCCCAGGACTGGCTCAGCACTGGAGATGTCAGGATTCTGCAAGGTAAGTGTCCCCCAGCGCCGCGATGGATGGTGCGATGAAGGTAAGTCTTCCCGAGGCGCGATGGAATGTAACGCAGCGAACCACTGGCCAGGCGGTCGGGGCGAAGGGCATTCACTGGAGGTACAAGCTTGTGAGTGACTCCCAAGCACAGGGCCCCTTCCCCTTTTAAGGACCTGCTCCTCATGGCCTGCGACTAGAGATGACTTGGCTGCATCCGGTGGGTCACACCCCACCTCAGCCAGTGTCCATGCAGTGTCCATGCTCTGGGTGTGTGAGTGCTGCCTAATGAGAGTCCAAGACACCTTGTCTATCTAGGAGCTGTCTGCTCTTCCAGCTGTTCAACCAGCCTCTTCATCCCACCAGCATTGCAGGAGGGGGGGAGGGGGAAAGCCACTTCACAGGCATTCAGAGAGGGAGAGGAGACAAGCGGGGGGGGACTGTAACAGACCTTTTGGGCATACAGGTTATACGGAGCATACAGATCACTGCTGCTTCTGCAACAGGGTAAGTTCTCAAGCAGCATGTTTCTTACTTTGCCCATCGGTCAGTTTTGATGATTATCGATGGAAATATTTTGCCATTGGGTTCTGTGTTTAGACAGAAATTGACATTTACCAACAAATTTTCCACTGCTTGCATCCGAAGAAGTGGGTATTCACCCACGAAAGCTCATGCTGCAAAACGTCTGTTAGTCTATAAGGTGCCACAGGATTCTTTGCTGCTTCTACAGAACCAGACTAACACGGCTACCCCTCTGATATTTGACACCAACAAATACGTAATTCTTCCAGTCCTGCCTAGTCTGCAGTTGGTGGGTTTAGAGGGACACATTCACTCTCCCCAGTCCCCAGGCCAGGCCTGTGCTCTCAACTTCCCACACTGCTGGGATCCTTCCCTGGTCTCCCCTCAGACCTCTGCCCCCCACCCCCACTTCTGGGATCCCCTCCCCACACTGTCCAACTCCCCTGCTGGCAGGATCCCTTCCTGTTCCTTTCATTTCCTGTCTCCACTCTGGGCAAAAGCTCTGCACGGTTCCCACAGCAGAAGTTGAACCCGCTGGGTGAAAACCAGGAATCCTGACCACTAGCCCATATGGGACTATTGGTGCATCTGACGAAGTGGGATTCACCCACGAAAGCTCCTGCTCCAATACGTCTGTTAGTCTATAAGGTGCCACAGGACTCTTTGCTGCTGTTATTACTACAACTCTCCAAGCCAACCCCTCGTGAGCGCAGCAGGGACTAGCGTGACCGGATGTCCCGATTTTGGGACCTTTTTCTTATATAGGCTCCTATTACCCCCACTCCCTGTCCCGATTGTTCACATTTGCTGTCTGGTCACCCTAGCAGGGGCTGCACACAGGGCTGCATTAACCCTTCAGGTGCTGAGGTTTCCCTCACTCCATCCCTAGTGCCTGTGATCAGGAAACAGACATTAGGGCTCCCAGGTGCTGCACAGACCATGACTGAGATAGGACCCCATATTGTGCAAGGTGCTGTACAATCCCTGGCCAACACTGGGACACCCAGGGGGTTCCCCTCAATTTATCTGAGCCTCTGCTGCCCAACTTCTTCTGACTCCATCTGGATCACCCAGGAGCAGCAACAGGGTCTCCTTTCCACCTTTCCAAACAGTCCTTCTTTCCCTGCCCCCTAATTCTGCTTTCACACCCTGGGCCCATCTCCTCCCTTCGTTCCCTCTACCCCCGCCCCAGGTGATTAGAGATGGAGGCAACTTCAACCACTGGAGCCAGCCCCAGCGAGCGCTGCAGCCCGCCCGGGGGGTGTTTGCAGACACAGAAAGGGAGCAGCTGGGAGCGGTGGGTGCTGGGAAGTAGGAGGCAGGAGAACAAATACCAGGGGGGGGGCAGCTCCTGGGGGCGGGGCTCTGGCACAGGCCGGGGGCGGGGCAGCTCCTGGGGGTGGGGCTCTGGCACAGACAGGGGGCGGGGCAGCTCCTGGGGGCAGGGCTCTGGCACAGCCGGGGGGGGGGGCAGCTCGTGGGGGCGGGGCTCTGGCACAGCCCGGGGGCGGGGCAGCTCCTGGGGGCGGGGCTCTGGCACAGGCCAGGGGCGGGACAGCTCCTGGGGGGCGGGGCTCTGGCACAGGCCAGGGGCGGGGCAGCTCCTGGGGGCAGGGCTCTGGCACAGCCCGGGGGCGGGGCAGCTCCTGGGGGCGGGGCTCTGGCACAGCCCAGGGGCGGGGGCAGCTCGTGGGGCGGGGCTCTGGCACAGCACAGGGGCGGGGCAGCTTGTGGGGGCGGGGCTCTGGCCCAGGCCGGGGGCGGGGCAGCTCCTGGGGGCGGGGCTCTGGCACATTGTGACGCAGGAGCCCGGGCTCAGCAGCTGCTCCCTGGTGGCCACGTGCTGCCGGCAGCGCTGGAGCCGCCCGGCCGGAGCGGAGCCGCTGTTCTCAGCTGCAGCAGGAGCTGCCCCCGGCCCCGCTGGGCTCCAGGTGGGGACAGAGCCTGGGGCCCGGGGTTCCCCTGGGTGCGGCTGGCGGGGCGGGAGGGGAGAGGCCGGAGCTGCGGGCGGGGAAGGGCGGGGGGGCAGGCGGGGGGTTGATCGGTCTCTGGGCACCAGGGGAGCCCCGGGGCAGAGTGTGTGTGTGAGTGTCCCGGGCCCAGGCGTGCGCAGGGGGGGAGCCCCGGCACCCCAATGCCCTGAGCCCCGGCTGAGGAGGCTGCTCCCCCCCTCCCGTGGGGGCTCCGGGGGGGGGAGGCTGCGGCGGCTGCAGGCGGGTGCTCACCCCCACCCCCGGGAATGACCCGCTGCCGGCAGCTTGTGGCGCCTCCTCCGCGGAGCTTTTCCCCGGGGGTGGCCTGGGCGCAGCTGCGATCAGCTGTTTGCTGGGCAGGCTCCGCTCCGCTGCTCCCCCCCCGCTCCTGGGGGGCTGAGTGAGCCCCCCCCAAACAGCCCCAGGGGTCGGTGGGGGGCGGGGCCAGCAGCAGCAGAAACCCCCCGCTCCCCTGGGGCTGCCCCGCCCCGCTCGGGCTGGGGGCTCTGCCAGGGTCCCCGCGTGAATCGCTGCTCCCTGCCCGCCAGGCTCGGCTCCGGCCACAGCAGCGGCGGGTGCCCCGGGGAGCCCAGCTGGTCTGGGGCTGGAAGAGGTTGGGGGGAGGAGAAGCTCCAGATACCGGTGTGGGGAGGGGGGAGGAGCCGAGCTGGAGAAGCCCCTTACTGGGCTGGAGCTATGCTGGGTGCCCATCCCCATCACCCAGCCATGGATGGATTTAGCCCAGGAGGCAGGGTCAGTGTTGGCCCCATTGGGCAAGTGGGATCTGGGGCACAATGAGGTGAAGTGACTTTCCCAAGGCTAAGCAGGGAGTCTGTGGCAGAGCAGAGACTCAAACCCAGAACACCTGAGCCTGAGTCCTGTGCCTTAACCACTAGGCAACCTTCCCACTGAAGGAGAGGGAACCTCCTCCGCCACTTTGAGTGTGTGGGTGGGAGCAGCCACTTGACAGAGCTGCCACGAGGTGGGGAGGGGGGTTGGATAGTTGGGGGGGGTGATTAGTGGGTGGGGGGGGTCTCTGGAGGGGGCGGTCAGGGGACAAGGAGCAGGGGGGTTGGATGGGTTGAGGGGTCAGGGCAGGCAGGCAGCAGAGGGAGTTGGATGGGTCGGGAGTTCTGGGGGTCCTTTGAGGGGGTGAGAAGTGGTTGGATGGGGTGTGGGAGTCCCTGGGGTCTGTCTGGGGGCAGGGGTGTGGATAAGGGTCAGGAGGACAGGTAGGGGGTAGGGTCCTAGGGAGGCAGTTACAGTGGGGGGGTCTCAGGAGGGGGAAGTCAGGGGTCAAGGAGCAGGGGGGGTTGGGGGTTCTGAGGGGGGCAGCCAGGGAGCAGGAAGTGGGAGGCAGTGGATGGGGTGGGGCTAGGGCAGGGCTCCCTGGGTGCGCACCCTAATGAAATGTGCTGCGCACGCCTATGGTCACGGGGGTGAGCTACTTGCATCCTTTCCTGTTTGTGCCATTTCTTTCTGTCTCAAAACCTGAGAACAATTCTCTCTGGTTCTTCCCCTTCTCTCTCCCCTCCCCACATCTGGCTAGAAAATCCAAGGAGATTCCCTCGTTTTCCCTAAAATTATTGACTCTCTAGTCTCTTATTTTCCCTATTTCGTCCATAATTCTTAAATTCTCCTCAGCTTTGGGATGTGAACCCAGCCCATTTATCTGCAGCAATTTGTCCTTGGGTAGGTGGGAATTTGCTGTCCTGTGTCATTCCCTGTGATGTTATTGATATAAACTGGGACCATATAGAATATGGTTTGCAACCAAGGTCCTGTAGTGGCACCAAATCTTAAGTAAAAAGGGGTCATATAAGGTGGCTAAGACCACGTTATGGGTTGCTGGTTATGATTATGCTGTCTGTATGCATCTGTAGTTGAAGTTATGAATATTGAATCTATACTGTCTGTATTTCAAATTTGTGCTGTGTTTTTGGAAACATTCCAGACAAGTTGGTGTTAGCTCTGCCTAGCCTGCGTGATGTCCCATTAAGGACCATCAGCTACACAATTAACCCATGGAGAGAAGGCAGATACGCCTTGTGACTCAGCAAAGTGCAGGGACTTGCCCATGTGACTCCAGACTCCATTTTGCTGTAATTTTCCATAGTAAGAAACAAAGAGGTTCTAACACCTGGAAAAGCCTATATAAGGCTAATGCCTCATCTTCATCATGTCTTCAATCCTGCTTCTTACCTCTGGAGGGACTTTGCTACAAGCTGAAGCTCTACACAAGGGACTGACTGACCCATCCCAGCTGGGGATGTTCCAGAGACTTGATTTGAACTTGCAGTTTACTCCATCACTGCTACAAGCCTGAACTAAGAACTTTGCCATTCAATTGATTCCATTTAACCAATTCTAGCTCTCAGCTCTCTCTTTTCCTTTTATGAATAAACCTTTAGATTTTAGATTCTAAAGGACTGGCAACAGCATGATTTGTGGGTAAGATCTGATTTGTATATTGACCTGGGTCTGGGGCTTGATTCCTTGGGATCGAGAGAACCGTTTTCTTTTATTGGGGTGTTGGTTTTCATAACCATTCATCCCCAGGACGAGTGGCCCTGATGGTGATACTGGCAGACTGGAGTGTCTAAGTTTCAGAGTAGGTGTATTCTATTTGCTACCCAAGATCCATAAACCTGGAAATCCTGGACACCCCCTCATCTCAAACATTGGCACCTTAACAGCAGGATTGTCTGGCTATGTGGACTCTCTCCTCAGGCCCTATGCTACCAGCACTCCCAGCTATCTTCGAGACACCACTGACTTCCTGAAGAAACTATAATCCCTTGGTGATCTTCCAGAAAGCACCATTCTGGCCACTATGGATCTGGAAGCCCTCTACACCAACATTCCACACAAAGATGGACTACAGGCCATCAGGAACCGGATCCCTGATAATATCATGGCAAACCTGCAGGCTGAACTTTGTGACTTTGTCCTCACCCATAACTATTTCACATTTGGGGACAATGTTTACCTTCAAGTCAATGGCACTGCTATGGGTACCCGCATGGCCTCTCAGTATGCCAACATCTTTATGGCTGACTTAGAGCAACGCTTCCTTAGCTCTCGTTCCCTAACGCCCCTACTCTACTTGCGCTACATTGATGACATCTTCATCATCTGGACTCATGGAAAAGAAGCCCTCGAGGAATTCCACCGTGATTTTAACAATTTCCATCCCACCATCAACCTCAGCCTGGACCAATCCACACAAGCAGTCCATTTCCTAGACACTACTGTGCTAATAAGCGATGGTCACATAAACACCAGAAACCCGCTGACCGCTAATACTTACCTACATGCCTCCAGCTTCCATCCCGGACACACCACACGATCCATTGTCTACAGCCAAGCTCTAAGATACAACCGTATTTGCTCCAATCCCTCAGACAGAGATAAACACCTACAAGATCTCTATCAAGCATTCTTAAAACTACAATACCCACCTGCTGAAGTGAAAAAACAGATTGACAGAGCCAGAAGAGTACCCAGAAGCCACCTACTACAGGACAGGCCTAACGGAGAAAATAACAGAACGCCATTAGCCATCACCTACAGCCCCCAACTAAAACCTCTCCAGCGCATCATCAAAGATCTACAACCTATCCTTAAAGATGATCCCTCACTCTCACAGATCTTGGGAGACAGGCCAGTCCTTGCTTACAGACAGCTTCCCAACCTGAAGCAAATACTCACCAGCAACAGCACACCATACAACATAAACACTAACCCAGGAACCTGTCCTTGCAACAAAGCCTGATGCCAGCTCTGTCCACATCTATTCAACTGATACCATCATAGGACCTAATCACATCAGACACGCCATCAGGGGCTCGTTCACCTGCACATCTACCAACGTGATATATGCCATCATGTGCCAGCAATGCCCCTCTGCCATGTACATTGGCCAAACCGGACAGTCTCTACGCAAAAGAATAAATGGACACAAATCTGACATCAGGAATCATAACATTCAAAAACCAGTGGGAGAACACTTCAACCTCTCTAACCACTCAGTGACAGACTTGAAGGTGGCAATTTTGCAACAAAAAAACTTCAAAAACAGACTCCAAAGAGAAACTGCTGAACTTGAATTAATATGCAAATTAGATACAATTAACTCTGGCCTAAAGAGAGACTGGGAATGGTTGAATCTATTTCCCTATGTTAAGTTCTCCTCACACCTCCTATGGATCATCTTAATTACCACTTCAAAAAATTTTTCCTCCTGCTGATGATAGCTCATCTCAATTGATTAGACTTTTCCTGTTGGTATGCATACTTCCACCTTTTCATGGTGTCTGTAAGTATAAATATCTCCTGTCTGTGTGTTCCATTCTATGCATCCGAAGAAATGAGCTGTAGCTCACGCTAAAATAAATTTGTTAGTCTCTAAGGTGCCACAAGTACTCCTGTTCTTTTTGTGGAGTGTCTAAGGAAATTGCTTGTGTGACTTGTGGTTAGCCAGTGGTGTGAAACCAAACTCCTCTTTGGCTGGCTGGTTTGGTTTGCCTTAGAGGTGGAAAAACCCCAGCCTAGGGCTGTAACTGCCCTGTTTAAGCAATTGGTCCTGAACTGGCACTCTCAGTTGGGTCCCGCCAGGACCGTATCGTCACACCCAACAAGCTACATTGAGGTAAAAACTACCTGTGCCTTCCATCCACTAGGGCTGTACATGGCGTTGGCTGCTCAAGTTAGTGATCTTGGGGTAAAAAGGAAATTTTTAGTTGTAGAGCAGATGCAGCCCAGGTGCAGGGGTTGGCATTAGCTTTCCCCTTGACCTGACCTAAACTCCATCACTTTCCCTAGTCTAAACAAACCCTGAGCATCACGGTTATACTGTTTCCCCCATTTCACAGCCATTGTTAGTCATCAAGTTCCCCCTTCGGAAACCAATTGTTTCATTCCCAGTTGCTCTGATGTTGCTTCAGGTTGTGCTGGGGAGCAGCTATTTTTGCTACCATTTTCCTCACTTAAAATATATTGAACTATAACAAAGTGCAGGAACAGGGCAGGGATAGGGGAAAATGTCATTTCTCCTCTATAACAGCAGAAGAACATAGGGAATCCCTCTGATTTACCCTGATTCCTCATCACCATCCCAATCTCCCTTTTGTTCTGCTTCTTTGGTCTATATTTTTTCTAAAGGGCTGGGAAGAGGAGTCACTTGTAGTTAAACAAAGTGCCCATGAATTTGGCTACCAAAGCCGTTGTGGCCCAGGCCCTGCAGGAGGTCACTCCTGAAGATATCGCCTTCCTAATCAGCTGCATTTTGCCTATTTGGGTAATGCAATCCCTATCTAGGTAGAGATGGGAAAAATGGAAGTGACATTTCTGTTCAGCTCACCCCTGGGAGATGCTGCAAATGTGTAGAAAATGAAATCCTTGTTGAATGTGCTATAGCTGCAGAAAGATACCTATTTTTAATAGAGACCTGACATTTGTTGTCTTACAGGGATTCCAAATCGCACATGAATTTAGTCCCTAATTTTAATCTGTGCCAGCAGAATAAAAAAATAAAAGGGCACAGTAGGGGGAGTTGTACCTCACTGTCTGATCTGTTGTACGATTGATGAAAAATTCTATGCCAGAGAAGTGTAAAATTACTCCAAGTAAGGTCAAAGATTTGACAAGAACTCAGGTAGAAATTGCAGATACTGCTGGTTGATTTTCACCCCTGAGATGGAAGCTATGGTGACCTGTGGCCCAGGTAAACTATTTTTAGAATGCTGCTCCCTAGTTAAGTGGCATTGATCACACTCCTAAGGGATGCCATGATTAAATTGGGCACAACTGTCTTTTACCATTTGGATCCAAAGTGCAGAGAGAAACAGCTGATTCCTTCAGAGCCATTCCATGCCTACGTGTCCCAATCTGGCTGCCTTGTTGGACAAGAAGCACTTCCATGCTCGGCAAACAATGGTAGCCAATGAGGGAATGTATCAGATTCGAAGTTCAGACTGCAGGATACTTGAATGCGGAGTCCAGAGTCTGTGGTTTAGTCCAGGCCTGCACAACTCGTAAAGCGGCGAGGGCAATATTGCAGCAAAGAAAACAGCTGAGGGCCAAAACCCACCCTGGCTGCACCGAACATCCCCCCAGCACCACCCAGCCCCCCAAAACACAGCCCCCTGAAACACAACCACCCCAGTGTCACCCAGCTCCCCTGAAACAATCCCCCCACAAGTGCTGCCCGCCCCGTGGAAACAAACCCTCCTTCCCCAGTACCGCCCTGCCAAAACAGCGGTAATGAACTTTGCTAATATGTTATAGGGGGCCCCTAAGGTAGTATAATTAAGGTAAAAGAAAAATGTCTCTTTGCTAGAAGTAGAATAAGATCTTCCTCCCACTTGGTAATCAGTTGCCCTGTGGAGTGAATGAGGTGGGACTGAGGAAGGCAGCACCTCCAGACAGCTGCAACCCTTGGAGAGGGGCTGGGAGCCAGACCAGATCAGCAGAACAGGTCAGCCACTGACTCACCATTCACCTCCTCAGCCCCCCACCCCCCGCTCACCTCCTCAACCCCCCTCCCCTGCTGCAGGCTCACCCCCACCCCCCGCCACTGCCTGCCTGCTCGCCTTCTCAGCCCCCGCCACTGCCCCCCAACTCGCCTCCTCAGCCTCCCACCCCCTAGCCAGTGATGAGCTCCCAAAATCTTAACAACTGGTTTCCTCCTCACCCCCTATGGGGGTTGTGGCCCACTCCTGCCCCCTGTGTTCTTTGATACCTCCCGGGGCCCCCACCCCATCCACCCCCATTCCCTGTCCCCTGACTGCCCCCTGCCGCCCCATCCAATCCCTCCTCTCATTCCCGATGGCCCCCCTGGGACCCATGCCCCATCCAACCACCCCTTCTCCCTGTCCCCTGATGGCCCCTGGAACCCCTGCCCCTGACGGTTCGCACGGGAAGCCTGGGAGGGCTGAGAAGCAAATGGCGGCTTCGTGCTCAGGCCCGGGGAGGCAGAGGGGAGGTAGGTGAGCTGGGGTGGGGAGCGGTTCCCCAGTGCACCCCCCCCCGGGTTACCTGCTGCGGTGCGGGCAGCCCCCCTGCCCCAGCTCACCTCGTCTCAGTCTCCACCTTGCTGGGCCTGAGCGCGAAGCCGCCACACGGCTTCTCTTCCCTCCAAGGCTTCCTGTGTGAACAGCTGATTAACAGGGGGAGGGGGAAAGCGAAGCGGGGCATTCAGGGGAGGAGGCGGAGTGGAGGTGAGCTGGGGCCAGACACCGGCTCACCTGCCCCCCCCCCCGGCCACTGCCTGCCCGCTCGCTTCCTCAGCCCCCAACCTCACCTGCTATTGTGTCCTACAGGAGGCCTGTGATATGCAGGGGGTCAGATTAGATGCTCTAATGGTCTCTTCTGGGCGTAAAGTCGACTAATTTCTGAAAAACTGAGTGCAGCATTGGGAGCAGCGTCTGATGTTTCCCTGTCTAGCCGGCTTGCTGCCTAGAACGAACGCTCCTTGAGTGGGGTGATCCACAGGGAGTAGCTCAAACCTGCAAAGTGCCTGGCCAGGGGCAGGACATTCGCCCAGCAAGGGAGGGGTGCGGCAGTGACATCACAAAGGCCTTTGGCAGGACCGGGGTGAGGGGCCAGGGAAACCTCAGAGACCCCTGTGGCTTTGCTGCAGCGAGTCTCCTTCTCCAGGTCTCTCTTTGAGGACTGAGGGAGTATTCGGGTTCACGGACGTGAGCGCCAGGAGGAACCTCTTTCGAGTTTTCTCCTTCCCTTCTAGTGATTTTACTAGAAAACAGCCGTCCCTGTTTAGAAGGTAAGAGCCTCCTGGAGGTTTGAAACCTGTTCAGTCTGATCCATCTGGTGACAGTTGAATTCTAGGCATGGAAAACACGAGCTTAAAGGAGGCAGAATTTTATTGCGCACCTGGGATTTTGTAGCTTAGCATCAGGGTTTGTGCTTTTTGTTTCACCTTTTCCTCCCTCCCTCCTTTCTCTTCGTCTCTTGCTTATTTTGTCCTTTTTCCTGGTGGGTGGGGTGTGTGTGTATGTGTGTGTGTTGCGGGGCAGTGCTCTGATTAGCTGAGCAGAGGGTTATTGACAGGGAGGAGACTCAGGTCCTTGTTGTTCTCTTTTAAGACCAAGGAAATAAGTCAGAACCAGTTCTGTGTTTGATGGATTTTGCTGCTTCTCTGCATTAATGGTCTCTGAGCAGTTCATGATTCTCTCTAACATTGCAGTTCTCCTCAAATACTTGCTGAATAATTCCTGTGCACTGTTGTTGGTCTGGAGCTCATCTGAGAGCACTTTATTCAGGTCATTCAATGTCTGAAATTCAAGATCCGATGGTTAGTTTGGAAATCAGGGCTCTTGGGTCCTATTCCCAACTCTGCCACTGACTGGCCGTGTGACCTAAGACAAGTCAATTCTCCTTTCTCAGCCTTAGCTTCTCCCTCTTTCAAGTAGGGATAATAATGATCTGCTCCTACCTATCTCAACACACTCACTCTTCCCCAACACACACACTGTCTCTCCCCAGAACACACAGTCTCTACCCCGCCACGCACACTGCAGTTGAAAAGCAGCTGGTAATTTAGTAAGATGCCCATGGAACGGTGGGATAGAGAAACCTGCGTCATGTGATGCTGTACCAGCCCGTGAGGCATTGCAAACCCTTCCCAAAACACCCTGCAGCCAGTTGCACAGTGGGATAGTTGCCCACAGTGCACTGCTCTCTGTTGCCATCCAAGAACTGCTAGCATGGATGTGCTCTGGTGACACAAGGGGCATAGGGAGGACATTCAATAGCTGTTTAGTTAAAACACTTTAACTAAAGCAGCAATGCCGGGGGGTTGGTGGCTTCTTTGTTTCCTCACCCTGGAGTAAACTCAGCTTTTTATTTCCATTCTTGATGTTTCATGGAATAACAACAGACGACCGAAGAAAGACGTGGACAGGGTGGGTCTCAGGGGAGGGGCAGAGAGGTGGGGGCAGTGGGCAGGGCAGGTCTCAGGGGAGAGGCAGAGAGGTGGGGGCAGTGGGCAGGGTGGGTCTCCAGGGAGGGGCACAGAGGTGTGGGTGGTGGGCAGGGTGGGTTCCAGGGACGGGTCAGGGAGGTGGCGGCTGGTGGGCAGACCTTGTGGTAGGGGGTGGAGAGGCACGAGCAGCAGGCAGGAAGGCCTTGGGGGAGGAGAGGAGCGAGCGAAAGGTGGCTCAGCAGTCCTCAGCCAAAGAGGAAGAGCGGGGGGTGGGAAGTGGCCAAACAGGAGCAAGGGGGGAGCACAGGGGGGGCCTCAGAGAGAGGAGAAGGGCGGGGGGGGGCAGTGCCATGGTCTGGGCACCAGTGGGCCCCCCACTTCTAGGGAGCTTCCAGCGCTCACACCCAGCCTCCCCAAATGCAAGAGCCATGGGCCACCTATTCTCTTCATCTTCACTAACCAAGCCCCTCCCCAAGCTATGTTGTTGGGAGAAGTCCTCCTGTTGGCACAGCGCTATCTGCACCGGGGTTAGGCTGATATAACTGCATTGCTTAGGGAGGTAAATTTTTTACACCCCTGAGTAATGTAGTTACACCGATCTAATTTTGTAGTGTAGACCTGTCCAAAGAACCTTGGGAGTAAAACTTCACCTGCTCCTCTGCTTTACTGAATCCAAACACCAGCAAAGCTTGTCAGGCCCAGATGGAGGTTGGCAGAGAGTCAGGTGTGTGCAGACATGATTCCTTCAGCAACTGTAGGCACCATGGCTTAGCTGGCTAAAACCACTCTTTTGTATACAGGAGATCCTGGGTTCAAGTTCCAGTGGTACCTTACTGAGTTGCTTTTGGGGCACCTGGTATTGGCTACTGTCAGAAGACAAGATTCAGAGCTAGATGGACCTTCGGTCTAGCCTAGTGCGGTTTTTCTTATGGTTTGAATTACACTCACAGGCACTGATGATAGAGTTACTGAAAGTTTGGGAGTTAGGAGCTGATAGGTCAGTGGTCCAGTCCCTTCACAGACGACCCCGTCCCTCTGGGACAGGGGCAGGTCTGAGCTCTCACACCAAATGCTCATTGTGGCTGCCAGAATCTGTGGGCAGCTCGTTTAGTTTATGCCGAGGGTGGAGTCCTGTTTTGTGCACTGTGTCTGAGAATGAAAATCCTGACCTGCCCTTTGAAATAACAGCAGCAGGATGTGTTTCTGTCCCTGCCCCAGAGCAGACAGACCAATGGAGAAATGCCATGAGTCCAGGGTAATACTCCCCTGCGGTTTTACCATTTCCACTTGCTAAACTCCCTCCCAACCTTCTGGGCTCCTGGAGCAGGGGACTGAGCCTGAGCCGAGACACGGACACTGCAACTTTACAGCCCAAGCCGCATGACCCTGATTAATGTAACACGGGCCAGTCATGGGTGTTTCATTGCACTGGAGACGTAACCTAATGTTATGTCTACACTGCGATTAACACACCCAGGGCACCTGTCGCAAAGCCCGGGTCAGCTGACTCAGGGTTATGGGGCTTGGGCTGCAAGACTATAAAATTACAGGGCAGACATATGGGCTTGAGCCCAACCTCTGAGACCCCACGAGGGGTGAGGGTTTCCAAACCCAGGCTTCAGTGTGAACACAAATATCTGCACCACAGTTTTTAGCCTCTCAGCTTTAGCTCCATGAGCCCACGTCAGATGGTCCAGGCCAGCCGTGCTGCCATCTTTATCCCAGGAGAGATGGACTCTAAGGGTCCGTCTCCACTGCAATGTCAGCCCAGGTGTGGCACGCTGTGCTCAAAGCAGCACCCTGGAAGCCCCATATTCACCGATCTCATACAATGATGATACAGTTTGTTCAAAGTCTGCCTGGTCAGGTATCATTTCAAAAGCCTTGGTCTGTTGAATATTAATATTGTGTTGGATTGTGTGTGTAGCATTGGCTGGGAAGTTTTGCTCTGTGAGTGTGACTGAGATGAGGTTGGGAAATGCCCACCACCAGCCTTTCAGGTGTGACAATGGAGGAGCCAGACCCGCTGCTGGCCCATTAAAGGGATCCACACTGCCAAGGACCATCCCAGGAACCGTGTACAATGCAGACGTCTCCGAGATAGCACAGCAACAATGGGCACTGCTTGACTCACATCCTAGCAAAGGTACTTCCTAGCCAGTTGGAAGAAACTATGAAAGGTGGGGTTGAGACATTATGAGTTGGCCTCTCTCCCCCACAACTCAACAGCTGGAAATACACCTGGATGACAAAACTGATTCAGAAATCAGAAGAGAATAATAATAGTACATTCAAACCAAAGTCCCCAAACAGACTAGTAGTGGTTTTTCAGCAGAAAATTTTCAGTTTGGGGAATTTTGTTTTCCCAGTCAGACTTTGCCAAGGGAAGCAGGGAGAAAATGGTTGAGTTGTCTCCTTCAGAACAGCTTGGCCTAGACACTAGCTCTGGTTCACTGTTGTGGCCTTGCTCAGGTTGGGGGTATTTTAATTATTTGGGGAGGTCCCAGGGTGTTTGGGGGAGATTATGAGGCTGTTCCCTTTGAGATAAAAACTAAGAAATGCAGGACTAGAGAATTTTCTTAGAAATCTGGGATTTAGACATTTTATTTGAAGCAAGTTGGGGGGAGGGGCAGTTGAGATTCTGAGAAGGTTTTTGTTTGCAGGAAGCAACCTTGTTTGATCTGTCATTGTACCAAGGGGGGAGATGGTTGTCTATAAAGGAGAGTGAAGACTAAATGCAGCCCATGAGAATGGGATTTGAACCCATGCGTGCAGAGCACAATGGATTAACAGTCCATCACCTTCACTACTCAGCCACCTCATCTGAGCTTTTAAGATAGTGACAGGAGGAGAAATCTAAGGCCGGCAGAGATAGGGCCACTAAGGAGTATTTAAATACTAAGCGTAAGGAGGGGCTGAATGAGCTCCCCCTCACATCTAGTGAGGAGCTGGGGGAAGACTTCAGGAACAGGCCGTGTTTGCACAGACACCCCTACTCTGCCTAGCTATGCAGCATGATGGGGCCACTTCCCCAAAATGACCAGTTTGGGATGGTGGTGGGTAACAAATCACTTTAGGATTGAGTGGAATGAAATGTTATTCTCCTTCCTGTACGAGTGAAGGGCAGCGGAACGTACCTAGGCCGTCCTGACGGAGGGGTGGGTGGGTGAGGAATCGCTTTCATTGGACGGCAGAGAAGTGATGAGGACGTCACCCTAACCCAGTGGTCCCCAAACATTTCACACTGCGCCCTCGTACCCATGGCTGTGGCCCCTTGGAAGCCGCGGTCGAGAACCGGGGCTGGGAGTGGGGCCGTTGCTTGCTGGGGAGGGGGGTGCGGACGGGGGTAAGGGGGTCGAGGCCGGGCTGGGAGCCAGGGGCCCAGGCTGAGGGTGGGGTTGGGGAAGAGCTGGGACAGAGTGGGCCTGAGTGGGGCCCCCTCCCTGCCCTCCATGGGGGCTGGCTCAGGCCCTGAGGTGCCCCCATCAATCTTCCTGTGTCCCCCTAGGAGTCACGCCCCACATTTTGGGGACCACTGACCCCTACTCGCTAAGCAGGGGCTAGTGATGCCAAAGCCCAGGGAAAGGGAGAACAAGTGCGGGGGCCCCAGCACCAGAACCATGACCCCCCCCCCACTTCTGTGTGTGGCTCCGCCCCCTTCCACACCTTCCACCCACGGCCCCACCCACTGTCACCTCTGTTCCACCCCTTCCCCCACTGGCCCCACCCTGTCACTCCTCTACCCCAGCCCCGCTGCGGCCCCGAGACCAGAGACGCTCTGTGCCCCTGCTGCAGCCCCCGGGCCGTAGCAGGGAGTGGGAGCTCCTCCAGCCCTGGGGCCACCGTGGGGGAGACTTTCCCAGGGGGACCCAATTTGGCCAGGGCCCCTAGTCATGGGCCCCACTGCCCCCTTGGCGACGCAAGGTTTGGGGAGGCTGAGCCCCCCCGAGCCTCCATTACGAGCCGCCCAGGCTACCTCTGCTCAGTGGGTGGCCAGTCTCCCTGTGTCTCTGCTGTTCGTGCTGGGGAGCCTGGCCGGCCTTAGGGGTGGGGCCCCCGGCAGCCGCCCAGGGCTCCAGGGGGTCAAAGGGCACCATGTGGCCGTGCAAAGGTGCTCACTGCTCTCCCCTGCCCCAATGCTCCTCCGTGGCCCCACAGAGGCTGGGGGGAGCGAGGAGCAGCACTATGTGCTCCATGCGTCCTGGTCACTTTCCCCACCTGGGCTGGGCTGTGAGGGGAGCATCAGAAGCTGCTGCTCTCTCCCCTCCCCTGACGCAGCCCGGCTGAGGAAAGTGACCTGGATGCAGGGAGCTCGGATGACGTCCCTTCTCGCCCCCCTGCCCCTGCTAGGCAAGGCTGGTGTGTGGTGTCTCCATGGCTGCACTTTCAGTGATGCAGGTTTCTCGATCCCATTGTTCCAGCGGCATCCTACTAGATTGCCAGCTGCTTTTCAACTGCAGTGTGGAGACTGTGTGTGTGTGGGGATAGACAGTGTGTGTGTCTTGGGGAAGAGTGAGTGTGTTGAGCTAGGTAGGAGCGGATCATTATTATCCCTACTTGAAAGAGGGAGAAGCTACATGTGAGAAAGAAGAATTGACTTGTCTTAGGTCACACAGCCAGTCAGTGGCTGAGTTGGGAATAGGACCCAAGAGCCCTGATTTTCAAACTAACCATCGGATCTTGAATTTCAGACATTGAATGACCTGAATAAAGTGCTCTCAGATGAGCTCCAGACCAACAACAGTGCACAGGAATTATTCAGCAAGTATTTGAGGAGAACTGCAATGTTAGAGAGAATCATGAACTGCTCAGAGACCATTAATGCAGAGAAGCAGCAAAATCCATCAAACACAGAACTGGTTCTGACTTATTTCCTTGGTCTTAAAAGAGAACAACAAGGACCTGAGTCTCCTCCCTGTCAATAACCCTCTGCTCAGCCAATCAGGGTAGAGACTGAGGACAGGAGGCTGAGGGTTCTCACCAGAGAGCCCAAAGGATGGCCCAGGTCACTAATGGGATCACTGCCCGAGCTCTATTTCAGCCCCACGTTTTTGTGTGGACCTCCCACAGTGGGAGCTGCAGAGCACTCCCCCGCAACACACACACACACACACACCCCTACCTCCTGGTGTTGGGAGGGGAACAGGAGAAAGGACAAAAGAAGCAAGAGATAAAGAGAAAGGAGGGAGGGAGGAAAAGGTAAAACAAAAAGGACAAACCCCAGTATCCCCAGTGATTCTAAGGGACAAAATCCCAGGTGTGGAATAAAATTCTGCCTCCTTAAGCTCGTGTTTTCCATGCCTAGAATTCAGCTCTCACCAGATGGATCAGACTGAACAGGTTTCAAACCTCGAGGAGGCTCTTACCTTCTAAACAGGGACGGCTGTTTTCTAGTTAAATCACTAAAAGGGAAGGAGGAAACTCGAAAGAGGTTCCTCCTGGCGCTCACGTCCGTGAACCCGAATACTCTCTCAGTCCTCAAAGAGAGACCTGGAGAAGGAGACTTGCTGAAGCAAAGCCACAGGGGTCTCTGAGGTTTCCCTGGCCCCTCGCCCCGGTCCTGCCTGTCTGATGTCAGCATCGCTCTGTGAGGTCACCACCTCCCCACCACCTTGGACCAATAGTCTGAGGTCCTGCAAAAGGCCTTTGTGATGTCACTGCCACACCCTCCCTTGCTGTGCCAATGTCCTGCCCCTGCCTAGGCACTTTGGAGGTTTGAGCTGCTCCCTGTGGATCACCCCATTCAAGGAGCGTTCGTTCTAGGCAGCAAGCCGGCTAGACAGGGAAACATCAGACG
Organism: Mauremys mutica; assembly: GCF_020497125.1. Classification (NCBI taxonomy): domain Eukaryota; kingdom Metazoa; phylum Chordata; order Testudines; family Geoemydidae; genus Mauremys; species Mauremys mutica. The sequence continues at coordinate 4,711,370 of NW_025423257.1, forward strand.
CTGCTCCCAAAGCTACACTCGGTTTTTCAGAAATTATGGCCAGAAGAGACTATTAGAGCATCTAATCATATAATCATAGAATATCAGGGTTGGAAAGGACTTCAGGAGGTCAATTACTCCAATCTACTGCTCAGAGCAGGACCAATCCCCAACTAAATCATCCCAGCCAGGGCTTTGTCAAGCCTGAGCTTAAAAACCTCTAAGGAAGGAGATTCCACCACCTCCCTAGGTAACCCATTCCAGTGCTTCACCACTCTCTGAGTGAAAAAGTTTTTCCTAATATCTAACCTAAACCTCCCCCACTGCAACTTCAGATCATTACTCCTTGTTTTGTCATCTTCTACCACTGAGAACAGTCTAGATCCATCCTCTTTGGAACCCCCTGTCAGGTAGTTGAAAGCAGCTATCAAATCCCCCCTCAGTCTTCTCTTCTGCAGACTAAACAAGCCCAGTTTCCTCAGCCTCTCCTCATAAGTCATGTGCTTCAGCCCCCTAATCATTTTTTGTTGCCCTCTGCTGGACTCTTTCCAATTTTTCCACATCCTTCTTGTAGTGTGGGGCCCAAAACTGGACACAGTACTCCAGATGAGGCTTCACCAATGTCTAATAGAGGGGAATGATCACATCCCTCGATCTGCCGTCAGTGCCCCTAATTATACAGCCCAAAATGCCGTTAGCCTTCTTGGCAACAAGGGCACACTGTTGACTCATAGCCAGCTTCTCGTCTACTGTAACCTCTTGGTCCTTTTCTGCAGAACTGCTTCCTAGCCATTCGGTCCCTAGTCTGTAGCAGTGCATGGGATTCTTCCGTCCTAAGTGCAGGACTCTGCATTTGTCATTGTTGAACCTCATCAGGTTTCTTTTGGCCCAGTCCTCTAATTTGTGTAGGTCCCTCTGTATCCTATACCTACCCTTCAGCTTATCTATCACTCCTCCCAGTTTAGTGTCATCTGCAAACTTGCTGAGGGTGCAGTCCACGCCATCCTCCTAATCATTAATGAAGATATTGAACAAAACCGGCCCCAGGACCGACCCTTGGGGCACTCCACTTGATACCGGCTGCCAACTAGACATGGAACCATTGATCACTACCCGTTGAGCCCGACGATCTAGCCAGGTTTCTATCCACCTTATAGTCCATTCATCCAGCCCATACTTCTTTAACTTGCTGGCAAGAATACTGTGGGAGACTGTATCAAAAGCTTTACTAAAGTCAAGAGATAACACATCACTGCTTTCCCCTCATCCACAAACCCAGTTATCTCATCATAGAAGGCAATTAGGTTAGTCAGGCATGACTTGCCCTTGGTGAATCCATGCTGACTGTTCCTGATCACTTTCCTCTCCTCTAAGTGCTTCAGAATTGATTCCTTGAGGACCTGCTCCATAATTTTTCCAGGGATCTAGATAGACTTATGTGTAGTGCTGGGGAGGAGCCGGTGGTCGTGGTACATGTAGGTACCAATGACATAGGGAAGGGTAGGAGAGGTGTCCTGAAAGCCAAATTTAGGCTGCTAGGGAAGAGACTGAAATCCAGGACCTCTATGGTGGCATTTTCAGAAATGCTCCCAGTTCCACGCGCAGGGCCAGGTAGGCAGGCAGAGCTTCAGAGTCTCAATGCGTGGATGAGACGATGGTGTAGAGAGGAGGGGTTCACGTTCACGTTCATTAGGAACTGGGGAAACTTCTGGGATGGAAGGAGCCTATACAGGAGAGATGGGCTCCACCTAAACCAAAGTGGAACCAGACTGCTGGCACTAAACATTAAGAAGGTTGTAGAGCAGTTTTTAAACTAGGAGATGGGGGAAAGCCGACTGCTGCAGAGGAGCGTGTGGATCGGACACAGACTTCTCTTAGGGGAGAGTCTGATTATAGAGAATCTCCAGGTTATAGTCAGGAGCAGAGGAATGAGAAGTATAATGTAAGGGCCGGATCAGATGATAAACAGTCACATAAAAAAGAATCTGGCACATCAGAAAAAGGCAGGCTAATAAACAGGGACAAGTTTTTAAAGTGCTTGTACACAAATGCCAGAAGTCTAAATAATAAGATGGGTGAACTAGAGTGCCTTGTGATAAAGGAGGATATAGATATAATAGGCATCACAGAAACCTGGTGGACTGAGAGCAATCAATGGGACACAATCATTCCGGGGTACAAAATATATCGGAAGGACAGAACAGGCCGTGCAGGGGGAGGAGTGGCACTATATGTTAAAGAAAGTGTAGATTCAAATGAAGTAAAAATCTTAAGCGAATCCACAGGTTCCATAGAGTCTCTATGGATAGAAATTTCATGCTCTAGTAAAAATATAACAGTAGGGATCTATTATCGACCACCTGACCAGGACAGTAATAGTGATGATGAAATGCTAAGGGAAATTAGAGAGGCTATCAAAATTAAGAACCCAATAATAGTGGGGGATTTCAATTATCCCCATATTGACTGGGAACATTTCACTTCAGGACGAAATGCAGAGATAAAATTTCTCGATACTTTAAATGACTGCTTCATGGAGCAGCTGGTACGGGAACTCACAAGGGGAGAGGCGACTCTAGATTTAATCCTGAGTGGAGCGCAGGAGCTGGTCCAAGAGGTAACTATAGCAGGACCGCTTGGAAATAGTGACCATAATACAATAGCATTCAACATCCCTGTGGGGGGAAGAACATCTCAACTGCCCAACACTGTGGCCTTTAATTTCAAAAGGGGGAACTATACAAAAATGAGGGGGTTAGTTAAACAAAAGTTAAAAGGTACAGTTACTAAAGTGAAATCCCTGCAAGTTGCGTGGGCCCTTTTTAAAGACACCATAATAGAGGCCCAACTTCAATGTATACCCCAAATTAAGAAAAACAGTAAAAGAACTAAAAAAGAGCCACCATGGCTTAACAACCATGTAAAAGAAGCAGTGAGAGATAAAAAGACTTCCTTTAAAAAGTGGAAGTCAAATCCCAGTGAGGCAAATAGAAAGGAGCACAAACACTGCCAACTTAAGTGCAAGAGTGTAATAAGAAAAGCCAAAGAGGAGTTTGAAGAACGGCTAGCCAAAAACTCCAAAGGTAATAACAAAATGTTTTTTAAGTACATCAGAAGCAGGAAACCAGCTAAACAACCAGTGGGGCCCCTTGACGATGAAAATACAAAAGGAGCGCTTAAAGACGATAAAGTCATTGCGGAGAAACTAAATGGATTCTTTGCTTCAGTCTTCACGGCTGAGGATGTTAGGGAGATTCCCAAACCTGAGCTGGCTTTTGTAGGTGACAAATCTGAGGAACTGTCACAGATTGAAGTGTCACTAGAGGAGGTTTTGGAATTAATTGATAAACTCAACATTAACAAGTCACCGGGACCAGATGGCATTCACCCAAGAGTTCTGAAAGAACTCAAATGTGAAGTTGCGGAACTATTAACTAAGGTTTGTAACCTGTCCTTTAAATCGGCTTCGGTACCCAATGACTGGAAGTTAGCTAATGTAACGCCAATATTTAAAAAGGGCTCTAGGGGTGATCCTGGCAATTACAGACCGGTAAGTCTAACGTCGGTACCGGGCAAATTAGTTGAAACAATAGTAAAGAATAAAATTGTCAGACACATAGAAAAACATAAACTCTTGAGCAATAGTCAACATGGTTTCTGTAAAGGGAAATCGTGTCTTACTAATCTATTAGAGTTCTTTGAAGGGGTCAACAAACATGTGGACAAGGGGGATCCGGTGGACATAGTGTACTTAGATTTCCAGAAAGCCTTTGACAACAGGGGCGGCTCTAGGCACCAGCAAAACAAGCTGGTGCCTAGGGCGGCAAAATATAGGGGGCGGCAAAAGGCTGGGGCCCCAGCTCATCCTGCCGCTGCGAGCCGAGGAGCGGCCCATCCCCTGCAGCCGGGGCAGGGCCGCGCTACCGGCTCCGCTTGGGGGAGAGGGATGGCCCCTGACCGGTAGCGCGGCCCCGCCTGGCTGCAGAAGACGAGCCGCTCCTCCTCCGCTTGTTCGCGCCCGGATCCTAAACAGCGCAGGAGCCGCCCGGCTCCGGGGGGGGGGGGGGGGGGGGGGGCTCCGCCCCCCCCCGAGCCGCGTGGTCAGGGGGCGGGGCTGCGAGCTCCGGGCCGAGCGGGGGCAGCTGATCTCAGCCCGGAGCTCGCAGCCCCGCCCCCTCACCACGCGGCTCTGAGCGGGGAAGAGCTCAGCCCCCGCCGGAGCCACGCGGCTGCCTCGCTGGGCAGGGCCGCTCCTCGAGGCGCGCAGTGAGCCGGGGGTAAGCAGCTGGGGCCGGGGGGTGGCTAAGGGACAGGGAGTCCCGGGGACACTCAGGGGGCACAGGTTCTGGGGGGGGGACGGTCAGGGGCCAGGGAAGGGGGGGTTGGATTGGGGGGTCTCAGGGAGGTGGTTGTCAGGCACCCCCCGACCCCATTACCCCCCAGGCCCAGCCCTGACCCCCAGCTCCAAGCCCAGCCCCTCGGACCTGGGCACCCCCCCGGCCCCATCCCCCCCACAGCCCTGACCCCCAGCTCCGAGCCCAGCCCCTCTGAGCCGGACACCCCCCTGACCCCATTCCCCCCACAGCCCTGACCCCCAGCTCCGAGCCCAGCCCCTCTTAGCCGGACACCCCCCTGACCCCATTCCCCCCACAGCCCTGACCCCCAGCTCTGAGCCCAGCCCCTCTGAGCCGGACACCCCCCTGACCCCATTCCCCCCACAGCCCTGACCCCCAGCTCCGAGCCCAGCCTCTCTGATCCGGACACCCCCCTGTACCCATTCCCCCCACAGCCCTGACCTCCAGCTCTGAGCCCAGCCCCTCTGAGCTGGGCACCCCCGACACCATCTCCCTCACCCCAGACCCCCAGCTCTGAGCCCAGCCCCCGTTGAGCCGGGCACCCCCCGACCCCATCCCCCACAGCCCTGACCCTCATCTCCAAGCCCAGCCCCTTTGAGCTGGGCACCCTCCAACCCCATCCCCCCCCCCCAGACCCCCAGCTCTGAGGCGAGCCCCTCTGAGCCAGACAACCTCCGACCCCATCTCCCCACAGTCCTGAGTCCAGCCCCTGTGAGCCGGGCACCCCCCAGAGCCCAGCTCCCCACCCAGCCCTGGGCAACAGCAGCACCACCTCCAGGCAGTGACAGCCCATTGGCACCAACCATCACCATCACCCAGCGACAGCCCATTATGTAATTGCAAATGTATACAGACCAGTAAAGCATTTAATGTTTTTAAATAATGTATTTGGTGTATTTTCAAATTATTGCAAATTAATTTTCACTAGTTATTTTTTACATTTCCAAATACATGTTACTATAGTATTGCAACTTTTTTTTATGGAAGGGGCCTCCAAAATTGCTTTGCCCTGAATCCTCTGGGCGGCCCTACCCAATGTGTGTGAGGAGCCGGGGAGGGAGGGAAACGGGGTCTCCTGGAGCCGAGCCCGGGCTGCGATGGCGGCGAGGGGCTCATGGAGTGTGTGAGGAGGTGAGCGGCCGGCTGGGCTCGTCTGTGCTGAGCAGGTAGCCCCCCAGCCGGAGATCCTCACCTTCCCTCCTGCCGGGGCTGGGCCAGGGCACCGTGAGGCTGAAGAGCAGCAGGTCCAGGGGGCTCTCCAGGTCCTCGGCCGCCAGCATGTCGAGGGTGAGGGCGGTGAGCGCGAACTGATCCACCTTGGCCACCAGCAGTGCTGCGAAGCCCAGGGAGGGGGCCGTGTTCTCCGCACCGCCCCGTAGCCGCGCCGCCACCTGGAAGTACTCCCGCTCCGCGCCGCCCAGCAGCTCCACCCGCATGGGGACAGAGTCGCAGCTGGGCCAGGGCTCGGCTGCAGTGTGCTGGTAGCGGATCCCACATTTGTGGGGGAGGCCAGTGCTGGGGCAACAGGGGGTGTGAGTGGGGGGCACTGGTGGGCGGGGGGGGCTCATGTCTGGGGGCGGGGGGGGAGCCAAAAAATGTTTTGCTTGGGGCGGCAAAAAACCTAGAGCCAGCCCTGTTTGTGGGGGTCTCTGGGTGGTGCGGCACCGGGCGTAGGGAGTCGGAGGGGTGCCGGGCAGGGGGTTTGTGGGGGTCTCTGGGTGGTGCGGCGCCGGGCGTAGGGAGTCGGAGGGGTGCTGGGCAGGGGGTTGGTGGGGGTCTCTGGGAGGTGCGGCGCCGGGCGTAGGTAGTCGGAGGGGTGCTGGGCAGGGGGTTGGTGGGGGTCTCTGGGCGGTGCGGCGCTGGGCGAAGGGAGTCAGAGGGGTGCTGGGCAGGGGGTTGGTGGGGGTCTCTGGGTGGTGCGGCACTGGGCGTAGGGAGTCGGAGGGGTGCCGGGCAGGGGGTTGGTGGGGGTCTCTGGGTGGTGCGGCGCTGGGCATAGGGAGTCGGAGGGGTGCCGGGCAGGGGGGTTGTGGGGGTCTCTGGGGGGTGCGGCACTGGGCGTAGGGAGTCGGAGGGGAGCTGGGCAGGGGGTTGCTGGGGGTCTCTGGGTGGTGTGGCGCTGGGAGTAGGGAGACGGAGGGGTGCCGGGAAGGGGGTTTGTGGGGATCTCTGGGTGGTGCGGCACTGGGCATAGGGTGTCGGAGGGGTGCTGGTCAGGGGGTTTGTGGGGGTCTCTGGGTGGTGCGGCGCTGGGTGTAGGGAGCCGGAGGGGTGCAGGGCAGGGGGTTGGTGGGGGTCTCTGGGTGGTGCGGCGCTGGGCGTAGGGACTCGGAGGGGTGCAGGGCAGGGGGTTTGTGGGGGTCTCTGGGTGGTGCGGCGCTGGGCGTAGGGAGTCGGAGGGGTGCCGGGCAGGGGGTTTGTGGGGGTCTCTGGGTGGTGCGGCGCTGGGCGTAGGGAGCCGGAGGGGTGCTGGGCAGGGGGTAGCATGGTGCAGCATGGGCCTGCCCCCAAGGGGAAGAAGCACGATGGCAGTGCAGGGCTGGGCTGGACAGGGTGGGACTGGCAGCTCCCGGTTTGTAAACAGTGCCCTTGTACTGGGCTGGGTGGAGTGGGGCTGTCCCTGCCGTGCCATGACCCATCTCCCATTGCCCCCAGTCAGCCCCTCACTCTGAGGACTCTGCCTCCTGCCCCATGTCCCCATTTCCCCCATGGGGACCCACAAATATCTTTAGCACCGGGCCCACAAAAGGTTAATCTCGCCCTGTTTGGGGTGCAGGCTCTGGGGGGGAGTTGGGGGGCGGGAGGGTTGCAGGATATGGGGAGGTTGAGTGGGGGGTGCAGGCTCTGAGCTGGGGCAGGGGATTGGGGTACAGGAGGGGGTGCGGACACGCGGGCTCTGGGAGGGAGTTGGGCGGGAGGGTTGCAGGCTATGGGGAGGTTGAGTGAGGGGGGCAGGCTCTGAGCTGGGGCAAGGAATGGGGGTGCAGGGGGGTGCGGACACGCGGGCTCTGAGAGGGAGTTGTGGGGCGGGAGGGGTGCAGGCTATGGGGAGGTTGAGTGAGGGGGGCAGGCTCTGACCTGGGGCAGGGGATGGGGGGGCAGGGGATGGGGGTGCAGGGGGGGTGCGGACACGCGGGCTCGGGGGGGGAGTTGGGGGGCAGGAGGGTTGCAGGCTATGGGGAGGTTGAGGGAGGGGGGCAGGCTCTGAGCTGGGGCAGGGGATTGGGGTGCAGGGGGTGCAGACTCGCGGGCTCGGGGAGGGAGTTGGGGGGCGGGAGGGTTGCAGGTTATGGGGAGGTTGAGTGAGGGGTGCAGGCTCTGAGCTGGGGCAGGGGATGGGGGTGCGGGGGGGTGCAGACACACGGGCTCGGGGAGGGAGTTGGGGGCAGGAGGGTTGCAGGCTATGGGGAGGTTGAGTGAGGGGGGCAGGCTCTGAGCTGGGGCAGGGGATTGAGGTACGGGGGGGTGCGGACACGCGGGCTCTGGGAGGGAGTTGGGGGGCAGGAGGGTTGCAGGCTATGGGGAGGTTGAGTGAGGGGGGCAGACTCTGAGCTGGGGCAGGGGATGGGGTGCAGGGGGGGTGCGGACACACGGGCTCTGGGAGGGAGTTGGGGGGCGGGGGGGTTGCAGGCTATGGGGAGGTTGAGTGAGGGGGGCAGGCTCTGAGCTGGGGCAGGGGATGGGAGTGCAGGGGGGTGCGGACACGCGGGCTCTGGGAGGGAGTTGGGGGGCAGGAGGGTTGCAGGCTATGGGGAGGTTGAGTGAGGGGGGCAGGCTCTGAGCTGGGGCAGGGGATGGGAGTGCAGGGGGGTGCGGACACGCGGGCTCTGGGAGGGAGTTGGGGGGCAGGAGGGTTGCAGGCTATGGGGAGGTTGAGTGAGGGGGGCAGGCTCTGAGCTGGGGCAGGGGATGGGGGTGCAGGGGGGTGCAGACACATGGGCTCGGGGGGGGGAGTTGGGGGGCGGGAGGGGTGCAGGCTATGGGGAGGTTGAGTGAGGGGTGCAGGCTCTGAGCTGGGGCAGGGGGGTGCAGACACGCGGGCTCGGGGGGGGAGTTGGGGGGCGGGAGGGTTGCAGGCTATGGGGAGGTTGAGTGAGGGGGCAGGCTCTGAGCTGGGGCAGGGGATGGGGTGCAGGGGGGTGTGGACACGCGGGCTCGGGGGGGACTTGGGGGGCAGGAGGGTTGCAGGCTATGGGGAGGTTGAGTGAGGGGGGCAGGCTGTGAGCGGGGGCAGGGGATGGGGGTGCAGGGGGGTGCAGACACGCGGGCTCTGGGAGGGAGTTGGGGGGCAGGAGGGTTGCAGGCTATGGGGAGGTTGAGTGAGGGGTGCAGGCTCTGAGCTGGGGCAGGGGATGGGGTGCAGGGGGGGTGCGGACACACGGGCTCGGGGGGGGAGTTGGGGGGCGGGAGGGTTGCAGGCTATGGGGAGGTTGAGGGAGGGGTGCAGGCTCTGAGCTGGGGCAGGGGATGGGGGTGCAGGGGGGGCAGACACGCGGGCTCTGGGGGGGAGTTGGGGGGCGGGAGGGGGGCAGGCTATGGGGAGGTTGAGTGAGGGGGCAGGCTCTGAGCTGGGGCAGGGGATGGGGTGCAGGGGGGGTGCGGACACACGGGCTCGGGGGGGGAGTTGGGGAGCGGGAGGTGCAGGCTATGGGGAGGTTGAGGGAGGGGTGCAGGCTCTGAGCTGGGGCAGGGGATGGGGGTGCAGGGGGGTGCGCACACGGGCTCTGGGAGGGAGTTGGGGGGCGGGAGGGTTGCAGGCTATGGGGAGGTTGAGGGAGGGGGGCAGGCTCTGAGCTGGGGCAGGGGATGGGGTGCAGGGGGGTGCGGACACGCCGGCTCGGGGAGGGAGTTGGGGGGCGGGAGGGTTGCAGGCTATGGGGAGGTTGAGTGAGGGGGGCAGGCTCTGAGCTGGGGCAGGGGATGGGGGTGCAGGGGGGTGCGGACACACGGGCTGGGGGGGGGAGTTGGCAGCTCGGCGCTGTGGCAGGGGAAGGGGCTGCGGGGGTTTCACACGGACACAGACACTTTCCCACAGTCCCGGGGCGGGAGGCAGAGCCGGGGGGGGCGGGGGGGGGGTCTGGCCGGTGTGTCCCGCACTCGGGCTCCCGGCCGGAGCAGGGGCCGCCCCGCAGCGCTGGCACAGACCGAGCGGCGCTGCGGGGTCGGGGCTCGGACAGGCGGGGGGGGGGGGGGCGGTGCCTGGAGCCCCGGGAACCCGCCCCCCCCCCGGGCTGACACGCGGCAGAACCGAGACAGCCGGTGCCCCCCCGCCCGGCCCCCCCGGATCTGCGCGCGCAGCGGGGGGCTCGGCCCGAGGGGCCCCTGTTCCCCCCCCCAAACGAGGGTTTGTCCCCGCACAGGGTCTGGCAGCGGCTCCCCCCCCGCCCCCTGCAGCAGCTCAACCCCCCCCGGCCAGTGAATTTCTCCCCGCTCGGCCCCTGGCAGCCCCTCCCCCCCGCTGCGATTTGCCCCCCGGGGCTTTTCACCCCCCCGGGGAGCGGGCAGCGAAGCGCCGGGAGCGGTGAGGGCAGCGAGCGGGCAGCGGCCACAGCGGCGGTTACTGCGCAGGCTCCGCTCGGCTGCGCATGCTCAGTGCAGCCCAAGAAGCGGATCCGGAGCGGGGGCTGTTTCTGTCGTTACACCTGACCAGTCACGTGACTCATTCCCCCCCTCCCCCGCTTGGTACGTCACTTCCGGCCGCCGCGGCGGGAGGCTCCGGGCGCGTGGCAGAACCGGTAAGAGCCGAGCGGGGGGCGGGGAACAGACACCTGGGCCCGATACCCCCCCCCGCCCTGGGCCGGGCCGGAAGCACCTGCCCCTCCCCCCCCTCCGGCCCCTTCAACCGTAAAATCCTCCCCCCGGGGGCCCTCACACCGCCCCTCCCCCCGCGCTGGAATCGGGAGAGGCTGCAACGGGGAAGGGAGGGATCCAGCAGCTGTTACTGCGCATGCTCCGTGCGAGCCCCGCTGGGGGCGGGAGAACAAAGCTGCTGCTGCCGCCTCCGCCTGAGCCGGGCCGGGCTGAGCCGCTGCTGCTCCCCGGGGGGGCGGGTCTGTGTGGGGGGGCCCGGCCGGGGGGGGGGTTCTCCAGCTGGGCCCCGCCCCCCGGGCAGCCCCGGGCTCTGCCCGCCCCAGCCCCGCCCGGAGCCCCCGGGGAGTGAGAGACCCCGGGGGGGGGCGCTGGGGGGGCGGGAACGTGACTCTGCCCCGGGGAACCCGGGAGAAGCCTCGGAGCCGCCTCGGCCCCAGCGGAGCCGCAGCAGGATCTGCCCCCCCCCCTGGGATGGGGGGAGCCCGGCGGGGGGGTCCCTGGGGGGAGGGGGGGTGTCGGGCGGGGGGGGAGAAGCCGGAGTTGCGGGGGGGGGGGAAGGTCAGTGGGACGCCGGGGGGGGGGGGGGAAGTGGCGGGCGGGCGAAGGGGGGCGGGGGGTTAATTGGATCCTGTCCCTGTTGGTGCTACTTGCCTCTCGTCCCGATACAAATTCTCTCCAGTTCTGCCCCTTTTCTCGCTCAGTGTCTCACCCGGGCTATAAAATCCGGGGAGATTCGCCCCTTTCCCCCCAGGTGTGTGACTGAGTGTGGCCCTGTTCTGTCAGGTGCTGCAGAGACCCCAACTAAGATCAGACCCCACATTGTGCCAGGCAAAACTGAGACCTGGAGCGAGATCACAGCCCCGCGCCCCCCCCCCCCTTGTGCCAGGCAGTGAACGACTGCGACCCAAACCGCTTCCTCCATTGTGCTGGGCACTTCAGAGACCTCGACTGAGATCTGTGTCCCCGTTGGGTCTGGCACTGCACTGACCCCGACCCAGATCACGCCCCACCACTGTACTGGGCACTGCACAGACCCTGACAGATCCTGCCCCCACATTTTGCCAGTTGCTGCAGCGACCCCAAACAAAATCAGGGATCCTGTAATGCTGGGAGTTGCAGAGACACCGACTGAGGTCAGGCCCCTGTTGCGCAGGACTCTGCACAGACACTGACCAAGATCAGGATCCCCATTGTGACAGGTGCTGAACAGACACCAAGGGTATCTCTACCCTGCCATTAAAACCCCCCAGCTGGCCCATGCCAGGTGACTCAGGCTCACGGGCTCAGGCAAAGGAGCTGTTTAATTGCAGTGTAGATGTCTGGGCTTGTGCTGGGGCCAGGCTGTAGGACCCTGCGAGGTGGGAGGGTGCCAGACCTTGGGCTGCAGCCCCAGCCGGAACATGGACACCACAATTAAACAGCCCCACAGCCTGAGCCGTGTGAGCCCAAGTCAGCGGGGATGGGCCAGCCGCCGGTGTCGAACAAGTTTGCATGGAGAATTTGGGGCAAAACTGGGAACTGAACCCAGATTGTTTGAGTTCTTGCCTCTCCCCTTAACCCCAAGCCCAGCATGTGTGTGTGCAGCGTTGTTTTGGCCTGTGCTTGCCTTGCATTGGCTTCCAAGGGAGACTGTGGAATTTCCTTCATTGGAGGTTTTTAAGACCAGGTTAGAGATACAGCAGTCTGGGAATGTCTAGGGATACTTGGTCCTGACTCGTAACAGGGGGCTGGAGTAGACGCCCTCTCAAGATCCCTTCCAGGCCTACATTGAAATAATTCTCTTTTGTGCTGTGTCCTGTTCTACGCTGAGCTGATTTGCATGGTGCCATTTGGAACTGTGATCGCACCATGTTGTGTAGCAGTTTTATGGTTCATTGTTTTGCCTCCGCTTGTTTGGTGCCTGTGCTGTGTTGGATTGAGTTGAGCTATTTTCCATTGTGTGCTTTTGTCCTAGGATGTCGTCGTTTGCATCGTGTTGCTTTCTTTTCCTTTGTATTGTCATTTTATGCTGTGGAGTGTAGGTTGTGTTTTATTTCCCCCTGAATTACCTGACATTATGTTGTGGTGGGTTTTACTCTGTATGTTGTGTTTATATATATATATATATATATATATATATATATATCATCACATCCTAGACATGTAGGGCTAGATAGGACCTCAAGATGTCATCAAGTCCAGCTCTCTCTGCCGGGGCAGGACCAAGTATATGTAGATTATCTCCGACAGAGCTTTGTCCTACTCGTTCTTAAAAACTTCCAGGGAAAGAGACTCCCCAGCCCCCCTTGTAAGACTATTCCCGAGCTGAACTGCCTTAGCTCTGGGGACACCCACACAGACTGTAGTGGTGAGCAGCTCTGGAGAGAGAGGAGACCCCAGTGAGTGGGCAGCTGGGTAAAGAAACTAAAGTTGGGAGGAGAAACACTGATGCGTCCAAGGTCACCCAGGCTGTCTGTGACCGAGCTAGAAATAGATCCCATTTCTAGTGCCACCGTACTGCTGTTTTGGGCACTGAAGGTCTCTGCCACCCTGGTGTTTTAGGCACTGGTGCAAACCCTTAGTACAGACAGAATTTACACTAGTGCACTCTGATTGGCACTGGTGCACCATGTCCCTGTTTGAAGGTTTGGGGTGGGGAGGGGGGGCAGTGACCTCCCTGAGGTCTGGGGCTGGCTGAACAGTGCAGCTGGTAAGGGAGGGGCAGCAGTGAGTGCTGGAGGTATGAGCCAGGAGCACAGCCCCACAGGACTGGACACTGACTTCTCCTGACCCATGACACACACCCAGAGGCGTTGCCAGCAAAATGCCGCTGAATTTCTGTTCACCGGCCAGTACGCAGGTGCTCTTAGACGCCCTGGCGGGCGCTGTGGCATCCACAGGCACCACGTTGGGGATATAAAGGAATGAAAGAAAAGAAGTGGGGGGGACTTTGGACAGATCCCATCAGGCTGTGGGGCCCTGGGAGACTCTCAGTCCCCTTCAGAGTTTACTGGGTCTCCAGCATTGCCTTTGAGGGTGGTGCTCCCATGCCCTCCCCTCCCCCTTTACTGCCACCACAAGGCCTGTCACCGTCACTTCCTGCGGGGTGACTCCCAGAGGCTGTGTTTTGTTATCCCTCTCCCTGCCCGAACCGGACCCCTTGTGCATCCTCCGTCACTCACCTCTGTCTGAGGAGACAAGGCGGGTTCTGGGGCGCGGGCGCTGCTGTGCTGGAGATGGGTGGCAGCCTGAGCTCCCTGCCGCATCCCACACCCCTGCACCCCAACCCCCTGCCCTGAGCCCCCTGCCTCATCCCACCCCCCTCCTGCACCCCAACCCCCTTCCCTGAGCCCCCTGCCGCATCCCACACCCCTCCTGCACCCCAGCTCCCTTCCCTGAGCCCCCTGCCACATCCCACACCCCTCCTGCACCCCAGCTCCCTGCCCTGAGCCCCCTGCCACATCCCACACCCCTCCTGCACCTCAGCTCCCTGCCCTGAGCCCCCTGCCGCATCCCACACCCCTCCTGCACCTCAGCTCCCTGCCCTGAGCCCCCTGCCGCATCCCACACCCCTCCTACACCCCAGCTCCCTGCCCTGAGCCCCCTGCCGCATCCCACACCCCTCCTGCACTCCGGCCCTGGTTACCCAACCCCAGACCCGTGGTTGAGAACCACTGCCTTACCCCACGAGTCACAGCAATGTTCAGGTTACTGCAAGTCCCAAAGGACCAGTCACTTCCTTAGGTCAATTGAATCTTAGATCTCCCAACAAAGACAACACTTGTAGCCAGTCCTGTCATAACCTGTATTAAGACTTATTTAAAAGGAAAGGAGAGTTGTTTACAAAGTTAAAGCAGCTAATCCTATAGATGCAGACGAGTTGCAGTCTTAGATTTCAAAAGGTAATAGAAGCTTCTGTAATAAGCAAGCTCTATATCTTCTTTAGGACTAACCCCGGCTAGGCAGCTGGGGATCTCTTGCTGATGCGTAAACCCCCCCCCCCCCGCCCCGAGTCCAAGCAGCATACAGATCAGTTCCTTTTGTATGGGGGTTTTTCATCCCCTTCCTGCCACGTGCTCTGAGATGCCAGCTCAGCTAATGGGAAGTCAAGAGCACAACAACAGTGTTGTGTCGTCTTTAAGGTCCCATAATAGTCTCTCTGGTGTGGATGGACCTTTCCTGCCAGGCAGGGTGTAATGCATTCGGTTGTCAATCAGCACTTCACCTAGGTAAAGTCTCTCTCCTGTCTGGTGATTTACAGAGGCTCACAATGCAACTAGTCGGATATTAACCCAGGCAGAAACTATCAAGCATTTAATGAAGTCTAAACATGTTCTTATAGTCCTAATACCTGTTTTGACAATACTAACACAGGTGAGTCAGACGGATTCCACTGTGTGTTTGTCCATGTTCAATTAAGACATAAAAGCTTGTGTAAGAGCTAACACCTCATCTGCCAGTGTCACAGGCAGGCTGGGCGGGGATGGTGTCTCTAGCCTCTGTTTCCAGAAGCTGGGAATGGGTGACAGGGGATGGATCATTTGATGGTTACCTGTTCTGTTCTTTCCCTCTGAAGCACCTGGCATTGGCCACTGAGCTAGATGGACCGTTGCTCTGATGCAGTGGGCCCTTCTTATGTTCACAGTCTGTATGAGGAGTATCTACTCATTGGGACTCACTGGGGAGCCACAGAAAGGAACAAGATGTGCTGAGGCAAGAAGGCCCAGTCTCAGCACCCCCGGGGTCACGCTTCCCAAAGGCTAAAACTAGGCCCAGCCCAAGAAGGGGGCACTGCCAGGAGAGACTCTACAAAGGCTAAAGTATCAAACAACTTAGTTAACCTGAGAGAGCTGCCTTGGGGACAGTGACAGGGAGAATCCTCAGAGTGACTCCTTTGATTCTGCTCTTCTCTGGCCTTTTTTCATAGGCTATGGCTACACTTAAACGCCTCTGGATGCCGCGGCAGCGCTTTGAAGCGCTAAGTGTAGTCAAAGCGCCAGTGCTGGGAGAAAACTCTCCCAGCCCTGTCTGTACTCCACCTCCCTGTGGGGAATAATGGACAGCGCTGGGAGCGCGGCTCCCAGCGCTGGGGCTTTGACTACACTGGCGCTTTGTAGCGCCGCAATTTGCAGCGCTGCAGAGGGTGTGTTTTCACACCCTGCTGCAGCGCTGCAAATTTGTAAGTGTAGCCAAGCCCTTAGAATCATAGAACTGGAAGGGACTTTGGGAGGTCATCTAGTCCAGTCCCCTGCACTCAAGGCAGGACTCAGTATTATCTAGACCATCCCTGAGGTGTTTGTCCAGCCTCCTCTTAAAAATCCCCAATGATGGAGATTCCACAACCTCCCTACGCTATTTGTTCTGGAGTTTAACCACTCTGACAGTTAGGAAGTTTTTTCCTAATCTCCATCCTAAATTGCCCTTGCTGCAATTTAAGGCCATTACTTCTTGTCCTATCCTCAGAGGTTAAGAACAATTTTTTCTTCCACATCCCTGTAACAACCTTTTATGTACTTGAAAACTATTATCATGTCCCCTCTACTCCAGACTAAACAAACCCAATTTTTTCAATCTTCCCTCATAGGTCATGTTTTCTAGACCTTTAATCATTTTTGTTGCTCCTCTCTGGACTTTCTCCAGTTTGTCCACATCTTTCCTCATATGTGGCCCCCACAAATGGACACAGTACTCCAGTTGTGGCCTAATCCGCACAGAGTGGAGTGGAAGAATTACTGCTTGTGTCTTGCTTACAGTACTCCCTCAAATACATCCCAGAATGATGTTTGCCCTTTTGACTTATACTTAGCTTGTGATCCACTCTGGCCCCCAGCTCCCTTTCCGCAGTGCTCCTTCCTGGGCAGGAATTTCCCATTTTGTACATGTGCACCTGATTGTTCCTTCCTAAATGAAGCACTTTGCATTTGTCCTAATTGAATTTCATCCTATTTACTTCAGGCCTTTTCTCCAGATCATTTTCAATTTTAATCATAGAATATCAGGGTTGGAAGGGACCATAGGAGGTATCTAGTCCAATCCCCTGCTCAAAGCAGGACAAATCCCCAGACAGATTTTTGCCCCAAATCCCTCAATGGCCCCCTCAAGGATTGATCTTACAGCCTTGGGTTTAGCAGGCCGATGCTCAAACCACTGAGCTCTCCCTCCCTGGCCTATCCTCTAAAGCACTTGCAACCCCTCCCAGCTTGGTATTGTCTGCAAACTTGGTAAGTATAACAGAGGATGTTACTGGGAGGGTTTCACTGTGTCTCAGAGGGTTACACCCTGGTGGGAGGGGGCTAGGCCTGTACTGGAATAAGGTCACTCTGTGCTTCACAGTGTGGCAGAACCTAGAGTGTCCATTAACAGGGAAAAATTAGGGGGGAATCAGCATGTGGAATGGACAAAAGCCCCCTCTGCATTCTCTCACATTGCCCTTCTCGTCCTGGCAGGCTACAGATTAACGTCCACGTTTTGCTCCAGATCATCCCGTCCTCCCAGGGGAAGGAAATGGCTGCAATGGAGCTGGCTCAGGTAAGGGATTCTCAGGGAGCTGGTGGTGGGTTCTGCTTGGAGGGAGAGGAGCAGTAAATGCGTAGGAGCTGCTGGAGGTGGTGGGAGGAAGGAAATATCTCGGGTGGAGAAAGGGAGGGGATAGGATGTGACAAACCTGCTGAGATTTGTGTACTCTAGGGTGTGATGGGTTGTCACCCCGGGGTGCAGTCTGGGGAGCTTCTGGGAACCACTGTGCCCTCTAACCCTCAAGCTGGGCTGCCCCTTCTCACGCTGCTTTGCTGGAGATTCAGCCAGCCTCTCCAGGGCCTGTCATCACCCAACACGACAGCAGGTGGCGCCATACACCCAGCTAAGCTACCTGAGTGCTTTACCTGAGCCGCTCAAGGACAGATAGACGACGACAGCCAATTTCCCAGCTCCCCAACCTTGCACACCTGCAGTAGTATAAATTCAGAATTATACCATCTTATAGTGCACAGGGATCTGTATAATGTAAGCTCATTAATATAGTTCGCCTTCCCCTCGATATGGGAAAGATGTGCACAACAAGCCTGTGCTAACCAAGCTCAGCTTTTCCCCAAACACTTCACTCAAAATGCACTGATTAAAATAAAGCATAAAACAAGTTTATTAATGGCAGAAAGGTAGATTTGAAGTAATTATTGTTAGAACAAAAAAGGAGCCGGTTGATCCAGAGGCGGATATGAATACAGGCTTCTTTATTGCGTTACTTGTTCCCCTTGACCCAACTATCGAGTAAGCACTGGATTAGTTACATCACATGCCTTTTATCTGAGTTTGTATGTAAACACCTACATCCGTTACAACACCCCAAAACCCCTTATTAAGTAGTAGAAACACTCATACAATTAGTATACCCACCCCTATCCACTGTCACAGTATTACACCTATCATAGAGGCATTTTTACCTTGAAAATACCGTTCTTTGCAATAACGTGTTGCCACAAATTTCCCTAAACAGCAGTTCTCAGGGTATGGAGGAAGGGTCAATGAGCAGTTCTCGGGGAGGGAGGAAGGGGCCATAAGCCAGGGCTTGTTTATGTAGCTGGGAAAGGAAGGGAGGGGGAGGTAACATTTCTTTTACTTTCTTTCACATAAAGGACATTAATTCCAGCAACTACATTTCTCATGCAGCTGCATCAATGTCAATTCTTACAAGCAACAGAGAAAGGAAAAATATGGCAACTTATTTGTTAAGCAAAGAATTACTGCCTGCTTATGTCTTTGTCCCCAATGCATGTCAGCACATTAGCAGCTTCCCAGCTGTTTTACTGAACCCTAACGTATCCCAACAATTCTAAGTGATAGGAAACAGATCAAAGCAGATTACTTAGCAGATAACCAAAAACTCAAACTAAGCCTAACATACTAGATGGATAGAATTTGAATTAGCAATTTCTCACCCTGACTGATGGTACAAGCAGTCCCCCAAGTTTCCATACACAAGCTAGAAATCCCTTTACCCTGTGACCAGCAGTTCCCCCAGTTCAGTCTTTGTTCCTCAAGTGTTTCCAGGAGTTCTCTTGTGCGGGGAATGAGGCCAAGAGATGACGTCACACCCCACCTTATGTAGCTTTTCCATATGGCAGGAACCATTTGTTCCAAACTCAGTTCCCAGTCCAGTTTGTGGAAGAATACAGGTACCAAAATGGAGTTCGTTGTCATGTGGTCTAGTCACATGTCCTAGCATGTCCTGCTGAGTCATAGTAGCCATGACTCATAGGCTGGCTGAAACAATCACAGGAAGGCTAAGCTCTTCCACGGTCCATTGTCTTTGTTGATGAGCCATCAGCTCTGTCTGGCTTCTTCATTGTTGTACCTGAAAGGCTCGTTGTGGGTGATACCCAGAGTAAGCACATTTGAAATACAGATACAGAGTCAATATCCATAACTTCAAATACAAACATGATCCATGCACACAAATAGGATAATCATATTCAGCACATGACGCATCTTGCACAAAATGCATCATAATTATGTCCTAATCATATTATAACCATACCACTATGATGAATATGGGGGTGTAGTGTCAGATAGGGCCTAATTTCAAGGGATTTGGGAATGGAACTTCTCCTCTTTGTGGAACAGGAAATAACCCTCCAGCCAGGGCTGGGAAAACTTCTGAGACTCCCAGTGCTGGAGCCTAAATCTACTGCCACTTCATTAGTTACCCCCACCCGCAATCTTTGTGGTACTGCAAACTTCATCTGTGATGATTTTATATTCTGTTCTAGGTCATTGATAAGAATGTTAAATAGCACACGGGCAAAAAGCAATCCTTGTGGGGACCCGCTAGAAATAAATCCACTTGATCATGGTTCCCCATTTACAATCCCAGTTTTTAATCTATTTTATGTATGCCGTGTTTATTTTGTATCATTCTAGTTTTTTTAGTCAAAATATTGTGCTGAATCAAGTCATATGCCTTACAGAAGTCTAGATATATTACATCAATAATATTAGCTGCAACCAAACTTTTGATCTCATCTAATAAGGATATCCAGTTAGTTTGATAGGATCTATTTTCTCTAAACCTTTGTTAATAGGTACTAATTATATTACCTTCCTTAATTCTTTATTAACGAAATCCAGTATCGACTGCTCCATTATTTTGCTCAGTATTGATATCAGACTGACTCTCTTGTAATTAGCTGGGTCATCTCTTTTACACTTTTTAGTATTGGCACAGCATTAGCTTAATTCCAGTCTTCCGGAATTTCCCCAGTGTTCCAAGTCCTAATTACAATCAACATTAATAGTCCACCACGCTCCTCCACCAGGTCTTTAAAAACTCTTGGATACAAGTTATCTGGACCTGCTTATTTAAACATGTCTAACTGTAATAGCTGCTGTTTAATGGCCTTGTGAGTTCTTGTTGGAATGGAAGGAGTGTCGTCGTCAACATCTTATGATACGAGTACAGCATCTGTTTTTCTCCAAATCCAGGAGAGAACACTTATTGAACACTTTTACCTCTTCTGCATTATTTTTGATAATTCTGCCATTTCCGTCTAGTAATTTATCACTACCATTGTTAGGATTAATATACTTTTCAAAACTTCCTTCTTATTTTCATTGATTGGTCATTGATTTCTGATAGCTTCCTGTGACGAGGCGGTTCTGGCAGGACCCAACTGAGAGTGCCAATTCAGGATCACTTGCTCAGACAGTGCAGTCACAGACATAGGCTGGGGTTTTTCCACCTCTAAGGCAAACCAAACCAGCCAGACAAAAAGGACTTCGGTTTCACCCCATTTGCTAACCACAAGTCACACGAGCAATTTCCTTAGACACTCCAGTCTCCCAGTATCACCACCAGTGCCACCCGTCCTGGGGAGGAATGGTTATGAAAACCAACACCCCAATAAAAGAAAAAGGTTCTCTCGATTCCAAAGAATCAAGCCCCAGACCCAGGTCAATATACACATCAGATCTTACCCACAAATCACGCTGTTGCCAATCCTTTAAAATCTAAAGGTTTATTCATAAAAGGAAAAAGGTAGAGATGAGAGCTAGAATTGGTTAAATGGAATCAATTACATACAGTAATGGCAAAGTTCTTAGTTCAGGCTTGTAGCAGTGATGGCATAAACTGCAGGTTCAAATCAAGTCTCTGGAGAACATCCCCCGCTGGGATGGGTCATCAGTCCCTTGTGTAGAGCTTCAGCATGTAGCAAAGTCCCTCCAGAGGTAGAAGCAGGATTGAAGACAAGATGGAGATGAGGCATCAGCCTTATATAGGCTTTTCCAGGTGTAAGAACCTCTTTGTCCTTACTGTGGAAAATTACAGCAAAATGGAGTCTGGGGTCACATGGGCCAGTCCCTGCATACTTTGCTGAGTCACAAGGCGTGTCTGCTTTCTCTCCATGGGTCAGTTGTGTAGCTGATGGTCCTTAATGGGCCATCAAGCAGGCTAGGCAGAGCTAACACCAACTTGTCTGCGATGTCTCCCAGAAGCACAGCACCATCTTGAAATACAGATAGTATAGAGCTAATATTCATAACTTCAACTACAAAATGATACATACATACAGACAGCATAATCATAACCAGCAACCCATAACCTGGTCTTAGACACCTCATATTGACCCCCTTTACATCAGATTTGGTGCCACTACAGGACCTTGGTTGCAACCCATGTTCTATATGGTCCCAATTTATATCACCAACGTCACACTTCCCTTACCAATTTTCTACAATTCTGACCTTCTAACTCAGGGGTGAGCAACCTTTCAGAAGTCTTCATTTATTCACTCTAATTTAAGGTTTTGAGTGCCAGTAATACATTTTAACATTTTTAGAAGATCTTTCTGTCTATAATATATAACTAAACTATTGTTATATGTAAAGTAAATAAGGCTTTTAAAATGTTTAAGAAACTTCATTTAAAATTAAATTAAAATGCAGAGCCCCCCGGACTGGTGGCCAGGACCCGGGCATTGTGAGTGCCACTGAAAATCAGCTTGCGTGCTGCCTTCAGCACTCGTGCCATAGGTTGCCTACCCCTGTTCTAACTAATATTCTTTACTACTGACTTCCCTTTTCTTTCTTATATTTTATTTGGAGAGTGTTTCCTACCAGGAAGCCATTAGTAGGGTCCAGAGCCAGCCCCATCTCCTATATCAAGCTCTGGCTAGTAGGTATGTGATAAATGTGAAGACCCTGCCTCTGTCTGTCAGCTGGGAGACACAAAGTTTCTCTCTTTCTACCCTCTGATGCCGCCTGTCTGTTCTAGGCAAGGTGGGCTGGGACTCTGTTAACATGTGCCTCCCAGAGCTTCCATTTCCCTGGTGCTGCTGTTCCATGAGTAGTGGGGTTGTGAATGGGGCAGCAGGTACTGAGTGTTGGACTCTTGCTCTTTCAGGGGCCGGTGACCTTCGAGGAGGTGGCTGTGTATTTCACCAAGGGGGAATGGGCACTACTGGACCCTGTTCAGAGAGCCCTCTACAGGGATGTCATGCAGGAGAACTATGAGACGGTGACCTCGCTGGGTAAGGAGTCCTGTCCCCTGGGTTATTAGAAGCTGTGGGGTCTCCGAAGAACCTGAGTAGTAATAACTTTATACCTTTATTCGTCATACAAGTTTTGACAAGTTTCCTTGCCCCCCCTTTTTTTGCCTTATCTCCCACCCACTAGTACCATTTTTGGACATGTGCCTTTTTGGTGCTGTCAGTCATTTTAAAATTGCATTGAATGTATCCTTATTGGCTACATTCATAACTACATTAATCACTGTAGCTTTCATGCCTTTTCCTCATTTTAAGAGGAAAATATGCTGCCTGTAGAATTCTAAATTGAGTAAATAAGTGTGTGACTCATGCATGGCTTGTGTGACAGTCAGATGAGCTCTTTTAGGAGAGCGTGTAATGTTGCCGTTCAGGATCCCATGGGTGAAGGGATAAGCGAGCCGTGGGAGGGACGGAGACGGGGGGTAGTAGATATGCCAGGACATGGGGCGGGTGTGTGCAGGGCTAGAGCTAAGAAGCAACAGGGAGGTAGGAGGCTGTGAGAGAGGAGGAGAAAATACAAGAAGTTCTCAAGGTGCCGGGAGGTGGTGCTGGCTGAGAGTAATGGGAAGAAGGGGAGGGGAGTGTGGAGGAAGGGCACCCAGGAAGTGGGGTGGGTGGGTCAGTGGGAGGGAGGAGAGGTTTGGGGATCTGGAGCTGTGGGGGATCCCAGACCTTTAACCCCAAATCCCTACCCAAGCCTTGTTGCTTTAGAGCCTCCACTCCAGTTTTATTTCTGTTCAGTTTCACTTTATTATACATTTTTTTCCCCAAATATTATTCTTTTAACTCTTGAACTCCCTCTCCTGCTCATTACCCCCCTCCTCACATAACCTCCCCATCTCCTATGCACAGCGACCCCGGCCACCGATCCTGAGTCCTTGTTGCATCCTCCCTCCTGTAGCAGGGCCCCTACCCAGGCACAAATGGGCACTTTGTTGATGATGTCACAGGGTGGTATAGTCTGTACAATTTTTACTCCTATAAGATTACATTTTCCGAAGCCCTTCACACCAGTCAGGCTTATCTCTATATGCCGATACAGTCTGTTCCCCAGTGTTCCCTTCCCAGCTCTGATGCCGCAGAGCCTGGCCTGTGTCCCTGTTCCCGTTCTCCCCCTAACCAACATTCAACATTCATAGGGCCTCATCTGGAGCACCGTGTCCAGTTTTGGGCCCAACACTATAAGAAGGATGTGGAAAAATTGGAAAGCATCCAGCGGGGGGCAACAAAAATGGTTAGGGGACTGGAACACATGACTTCTGAGGAGAGGCTGAGGGAACTGGAATTGTTTAGTCTGCAGAAGAGAAGAATGAGGGGGGATTTGATAGCTGTTTTCAACTATCTGAAAGGGGGCTCCAAAGAGGATGGATCTAGGGGTACGTCTTCACTACCCGCCAGATCAGCGGGTAGCAATCGATTTCTCGGAGTTCGATATATCGCGTCTCATCTAGACGCGCTATATTGAACTCCGAACGCACTCCTGTCGACGGGGGAGCCGCGGACGTCGATCCCGCGGCGTGAGGACGGGTAAGTAATTCGAACTAAGGTATTCGACGAAGTTGCGTACCTTTTATCGAACTCCCCCCCCCCCCCCCCAGTGTAGACCAGGCCTAGACTGTTCTCAGTGGTAGCAGATGACAGAACAAAGAGTAATGATTTCAAGTTGCAATGGGAGAGGTTTAGGTTGGATATTAGGAAACACTATTTCACTAGGAGGGTGGTGAAGCCCTGGGATGGGTTCCCCACGGAGGTGGTGGAATCTCCTTCCTTAGAGGTTTTTAAGATCAGGCTTGACAAAGCCTTGGCTGGGATGATTTAGTTGGGGATTGATCCTGCTTTGAGCAGGGGTGGGACTAGATACCTCCTGAGGTCCCTTCCAACCCTGATATTCTATTATTCCAATTTCCTTCCCCCCCTCCTGTTTGACCCCATTTATAGAGTAATATTCTCAGCTATACCTTAACCAGTAATTGTGCTGAAATTTAACTAACCAATTCTAACATATTGTGACATAATTCTCTAACCCAGGCGTCGGCCACCTTTCAGAAGTGGTGTGCTGAGTCTTCATTTATTCACTCTAATTTAAGATTTCATGTGCCAATAATACATTTTAACGTTTTTAGAAAGTCTCTTTCTATAAGTCTATAATACATAATTAAACTATTGTATGTAAAGTCAGTAAGGTTTTTAAAATGTTTAAGAAGCTTCATTTAAAATTAAATTAAAATGCAGAGCCT
This sequence comes from Mauremys mutica, assembly GCF_020497125.1. Taxonomy (NCBI): domain Eukaryota; kingdom Metazoa; phylum Chordata; order Testudines; family Geoemydidae; genus Mauremys; species Mauremys mutica. The sequence continues at coordinate 4,735,271 of NW_025423257.1, forward strand.
TCTGGACTGGTGGCCAGGACCTGGGCAGAGTGACTGCCACTGAAAATCAGCTCGTGTGCCGCCATAGGTTGCCTACTCCTGCTCTAACCAATTATAAACCACTACCCTAATTAACTTACACCTGGCAACATTAATTATACAGGAGAGAGAAACAATTAGAGAACCAGACTGATTAACAATGTAAAAGTGGTGGCCATAAAGATAGAACAATACAGAAATGAGGGTTTCACAACCACAACCATTGATAAGTGATTTCTTGCCAGACAGAATGCTATCAAGTTAAGGTTTCTTTAACCATCTTAAGATCCAGACAGGACTGTCTTCCTAACAGCCCAATAGCACCTTATTTCAGTGTGACTGGTTTGGGATGTGAGGATGTGACCCTTCGCTTCCCAGCTTATGGCTGCCCCTGCTGCTTAGCCAAAGGCCTTAGCCTAAGAACAAGGCCTCAGGCTGTCCTAGTGAGAGAAGGCCCAGACACAGGCAGACTGTGATTTTGATTCTTTGTTTTCATACTCCTGTAACTAGCTAAGTGATAAAAATACACCTAAGTTCTTAAAATATAGGCTTTGCAGGCAGGCCTGAATATCGCCATTCTAACAGGGGTCTACCCCTTCCCCCATGCTGTGTCTGTCTTGTCTATTTAGACTGTAAATTCTTCAGAGCACTGGCCATCTACTATTTGTACTGTGCCTAGCACAATGGAGACACACTGTTAGTTGGTCCTTAGGCACTAAGGTAATGCGTATGATTAATAATAATAATAACTCTCGTGCCACTTGGAGCCAAGGAAGCTGGTCTTGGGATGTTACTGCTTAAAAATGATCTGAGCTTAAAACCATGGAATATTCTTTGTGACAAGTATCCCACAAGTTCCACTGACTTTCCTGGTTTTCTTTGCCTGGCGTAGGGTTTCTAAATTCCAAACCTGATGTGGTCTCACAGCTGGAACGAGGGGAAGAGCCGTGGGTCCTGGACCTCCAGAGTTCTGAGAAAGAAGTGCTTCCAAGAGCTGCCTGCACAGGTGAGGACTTGGTTAAAGCAAGTCAAAAACTGTCCGTGAATACATGAAACATTCGGGATGACCTACAAAGACCTTGTGAGCTCTCCAAGTTCAGGATTGTTCCCTGCAGATGTGGAATAATTAGGTAGATGTCACTCATGGCTTCCCACCTATCCTGACTAACAACTGGCAGCAGATCCCTACCTGATCCCACTTTCCCCCCTCCATGTTCTGGTGAAATGCAGACCAAAACTGATCCCTTCCTCTCTCCTCTGCGGAAAATCAGCTCCTGATAGGTTTGATCTCTCCTGCACATATTTTGGTTTGTTCATCCCTTTTAAAATTCCTGTCTCTGTGATTTCCTTTCTCTCAGGCACAGGGAGTGACCTATGTCTGGATTCTCTCTGTCTCCCGTCAGGTGATAGGATGGTGCGTAAGAATGAGGAGCAGAAACCCCAGCAGGAAGATGCTGAGCAAGGAGAACCACATGGGACATTATCTGGAAGACCCAAAGGGAATGTTTCCAGGAGTCGTGCACTCCGAGAAAAAGTAAAAGCCTCTGAGACTCAGCAGAGGCCAGAGGAGAACTTCAGTAGCCTCTCAGACCTTATTACACATGAGAGAATCAACTTGGAAGAGACAAACTACACATGCGCTGAGTGCGGGAAAAGCTTCAGTCAGCGCTCAAACCTTATCACACATCAGAGAATCCACACAGGAGAGAAGCCCTACACATGCGCTGAGTGCGGGAAAAGCTTCAATCAGCGCTCAAACCTTATCACACATCAGAGAATCCACACAGGGGAGATGCCCTACACGTGCTCTGAGTGCGGGAAAAGCTTCAGTCGGCGCTCACACCTTATCACACATCAGAGAATCCACACAGGAGAAACGCCCTACACATGCTCTGAGTGCGGGAAAAGCTTCAATCAGCGCTCAAGCCTGATCACACATCAGAGAATCCACACAGGGGAGACGCCCTACACATGCGCTGAGTGCGGGAAAAGCTTCAGTCAGCGCTCAAGCCTTATCACACATCAGAGAATCCACACAGGGGAGACGCCCTACACATGCGCTGAGTGCGGGAAAAGCTTCAGTCAGCGCTCAAGCCTTATCACACATCAGAGAATCCACACAGGGGAGACGCCCTACACATGCGCTGAGTGCGGGAAAAGCTTCAATCGGCGCTCAAACCTTATCACACATCAGAGAATCCACACAGGGCAGACGCCCTACACATGCGCTGAGTGCGGGAAAAGCTTCAGTCAGCGCTCAAGCCTGATCACACATCAGAGAATCCACACAGGGGAGACGCCCTACACATGCGCTGAGTGCGGGAAAAGCTTCAGTCAGCGCTCAAGCCTTATCACACATCAGAGAATCCACACAGGGGAGACGCCCTACACATGCGCTGAGTGCGGGAAAAGCTTCAATCGGCGCTCAAACCTTATCACACATCAGAGAATCCACACAGGAGAGACGCCCTACACGTGCTCTGAGTGCGGGAAAAGCTTCAGTCAGCTCTCAAACCTTATCACACATCAGAGAATCCACACAGGGCAGACGCCCTACACGTGCGCTGAGTGCGGGAAAAGCTTCAATCGGCGCTCACACCTTATCAGACATCAGAGAATCCACACAGGAGAGAAGCCCTACACGTGCGCTGAGTGCGGGAAAAGCTTCAGTCTGCGCTCAATCCTTATCACACATCAGAGAATCCACACATGAGAGATACCCTACACATGTTCTGAGTGCAGGAAAAGTTTCATTGAGCACTCAGACTTTGTCAGACATCGTAGAATCCACAGTGGAGAGAGACCTTACACATGCTCTGCATTTGGGAAAAGCTTCAATCAGATGTCAATCCCTATTAGATATCAGAAAATCCAAATGGGAGAGAACTGTAAGAAATGCCTTTATTAGGGCTTCCCAAAGATTTGTTTTAAAAATATCACATTTGCTAATTCCAATATAGTGATCTTTGCACCATCTTCACTGTGGTCTCTCAGCTCTGCCGGATGAGTTGCCTGCTTCTGCCTTTTGCAGCTCACCCTTCTTTGGGGTCAGTCCTGTGATCTTTTCTATCAGCTCCTTTCCTTTTGACTTGTAGGAGCGTGTGTCCCTCCAGCCAGGAATTTCATCAGCTCCAGGTGGGGGAGAGAGGGTTGATGCCAACAAGCTACCCTGAGGCAAAAGTTACCTGTGCCTTACATCCACTAGGACTGTACATGGAATTCGGTGCTCAAGTTAGTGATTCTGGTATAAAAAGACAATTATAGTTGTAGAGCAGAAGCAGCCCAGGGAGTGAACCTAACAGACAATGATCAAGTGATCTCTCTCCTGCCATCCATCTCCATCCTCTGACAAACAGAGGCTAGGGACACCATTCCTTACCCATCCTGGCTAATAGCCATTAATGGACTTAACCTCCATGAATTTATCCAGTTTTCTTTTAAACCCTGTTATAGTCCTAGCCTTCACAATCTCCTCTGGCAAGGAGTTCCACAAGTTGACTATGCGCTGTGTGAAGAAGAACTTCCTTTTATTTGTTTTAAACCTGCTGCCTATTAATTTCATTTGGTGGCCCCTAGTTCTTGTATTATGGGAGTAAGTAAATAACTTTTCCTTATCTACTTTCTCAACATCACTCATGATTTTATATACCTCTATCACAGGCCTGCACAACATGCGGCCCACGAAGCCTCACTGTGCGGCCCGCCGGGAGATTCTAAATCCCCCCGCCGGCGCTCTGCGGGCAGTCCAGAGCCCTTTGAATCCCAGCCACAGCAGGGAATCAAAGGACTCTGGGCTGCCTGCAGGAACAAGGAGCCCAGAGCCCTTTAAATCCCAGCCGCGGCCGGGAGTCAGAGGGCTCAGGGCTCCCCGCGGCTGCCAGCAGCCCAGAGCCCTTTGAATTTCAGCCCCTGGTCGCTGATTGCCCCCTCCCCAGACCCCTGCCCCAATTGCCCCCCAGGACCCACACCCCCTATCTAAGCACCACTGGTCTTTGTCCCCTGATTACCCCCTCCCGAGACCCCTGCCCCATCTAAGCCTCCCTTCTCCTTGTCCCCAACTGCCCCCTCCTGAGACCCCACCCAACTTCCCCCCAGGACACCACCCCCTACCTGTCCCCTGATAAACCTCCTGGATTCCCATGCCTATCCAATTGCTGCCTGTCCCCTGACTGCCCCTTCGAACCTCTGCACCATCCAACTCCCCCTGCTCCTTGTCCCTTGACTGCCCCCCGGAACTCCCTACCTCTTCTCCAACCCCCAAACTGCTTACTGTGCCACTCAGACCAGCGTATCTGGCTCCATGCAGCTCCAGACAGTTGCTGCCATGCTCCCCCATGGAGCCCACAGCCCTCTCCCACCCCCAGCACCTGCCTTCCAGATTTGAACACCTCAAAATTCAGGAGTGCTCAAGCTCGGTTTGGGCAGCTTTTACTTCATTTCTCCCAAATCAGTTTCCCCTGCAAGGTGCCAACTGAAGGTGTTGGAGAACAGAGAGATCAGGTGGCCTCCTAATGCCTGGAAAAGAGACAAAGGCCGGAGGAGGGAGTGTCAGTGCCTGTGCGGACTTCTGGGAAGTGCACGGTGTGGAAGGGGATGCTGTGATGCTTTGGAACATCTCCATACAAAGCCAGTCAGGACTCTGGGGGAGCCTCCTCTCTCGGAGCATACTGTCTCCAGGGCAAGAAGCTTACACCTTCCTGGGTCTGACCTCGGAGCATTCAGCATGCCCTTCCACGTCATGCACTTTCCAAAGTGAGTCTGCCCAGGCTGGTCCTGGGGCAACCAGAGGTCGCTGCACCCCAACTCTGCAGTCAGATGTGACTCTCAGCCAGACAGTAAAACAGAAGGTTTATTAGATGACGGGAACACAGTTTAAACAGAGCTTGTTGGTACAGAAAACAGAACCCCTCTGTCAGGTCCATCTTGGGGGGTGGGGAGCCCAGAACCAAGTTCTGGGTCTCTCCCAATTTCCCCAGCCAGCTCCAAACTGACACTCCCTCCTCTGGCCTCTGTGTCTCTTCTGGACAAGGAGGCCACCTGATCTCTTTGTCCCCAACACCTTCAGTTGGCATCTTGCAGGGGAAACTGAGGCACCCACACAGTATTCAGAGAAAATATTAAGAACATTCCCACTTCATCACAACAGATGCAACAAAATATAATACCGTATATTGAAGTAGGCAAGTGCTGCTTCTGACTTTCCACTTTTAATTGACCCTTGTAATCTTGTGGCGCTGACGCGTTGTAGCTTCATTTTATATCGGCTTACAGGGCGGGAGCGGGGGGGCACCACCATTTTGGGCCCCACCAAAAATTATACAAACCTGCCGCCTATGGCTCTGGCTTGTCCTAAATGCTGTAGAGTGTGAGTTCCTGGAAAGGGCAGGGGAGAGGGAGCAAGAGGAGAAAGGCAGAGACATTGGAGACGAGGAATTGGGGGGAGAAGAAGGAGAGAACAGAGAGACAATAAATGATTGAAGCAGAACAGGTGTCCCAACTCCATCTTGCTCATCGCAGGTGTTCAGAGAGACAGGTAGTTGCGGGTTTTCCAGTGTCAAGTCTGAACTTTGATTCCCGGCCCCGGCTGGGATTTAAAAGGCTCTGGGCTCCCTGCGGTTGCAGGCAGCCCAGAGTCCTCTGACTCCCAGCCGGGGCTGGGATTCAAAGGGCTCTGGGATCCCCGCGGCTGCCAGCAGCTCAGAGCCCTTTGAATCCCAGCCTCTGTCCGCTGATTGCCCCCTCCCCAGACCCCTGCCCCAACTGCCCCCCAGAACCTCCACCCCCTATCTAAGCCCCACTGGTCCTTGTTCCCCAATTACCCCCTCCCGAGACCCCTGCCCCTAACTGCCCCTTGGGACCTCAGCCCCTATCTAAGCCTCCCTTCTCCTTGTCCCCAACTGCCCCCTCCTGAGACCCCACCCAACTTCCCCCCCCCAGGACCGCACCCCCTACCTGTCCCCTGATAAACCTCTTAGACTCCCATGCCTAGCCTATTGCTGCCAATCCCCTGACTGCCCCTCTGAACCTCTGCCCCATCCAACCCCCCTTGCTCCTTGTCCCTTGACTGCCCCTCCAGAACCCCCTACCGCTTCTCCAACCCCCAGCCCCCTTACCGTGCCACTCAGACCAGCGTGTCTGGCTCCATGCAGCTCCAGACACTTTGCTGCCATGCTCCCCCGTGGAGCCCACAGGCCCCCTCCCCAGCACCTGCTTTCCAGATTTGAACACCTCAAAATTCAGGAGTGCTCAAGCTCGGTTTGGGCAGCTGTTACTTCATTTCTCCCAAATCAAATATGCTGATCCACTGTAACTTGCTGTAGAAAAAGTAGGATAAAATTGAGCAAGAAATGCTTATTAGGACTGGAATTGCTATTTTCAACAGCCATTGCCTTTTTGTTTCTTTGAAAGGAAGACAGTGATATCGCATTGGCAAATTCCCCATAGAAAGAAAGAGTGGAGCAAAACAATAATAAAGGCACCTCAACTTTTCCTCATTTATGGAGGACAGTCTTATAATATCCATCCAGATATCTTCCAATCACACAAGCTGAAAATTGTTCCACTTTACTGCAGCTCTGTAACCATATGGGAACCAGTCCTGTCTGTGTTTTGTGCACATCCAAAATTCCGGCTGAATGACCCGCCCTGGGAGCGAGTTACCAGTGACCCAGGGCTGGGGCAGCAGGAGGTGGGGGGGGGGGGCGGCACTGGTGAGGGGGAGCCCAGGGCTGGGGCAGCAGCAGGGTGGAGGGAGGGCACTGGTGGGGAGAAAAGGGGGAAGCCCAGCGCTGGGGTGGCAGAGTGTGTGTGTGTGGGGGGGGGGAGAGCCCAGGACTGGGGCAGCAGGAGGGTATGGGGGGAGCCCAGAGCTGGGAAGGGGGACAGCCACAATTTTTTTTGCTTGGGACAGCAAAAAACCTAGAGCCGGCCCTGCCGGGTTCCCCCAGCCGCCGGAGCCCCGGGCCCTTTAATTTGACTCTGAGGGCTCCCAGCCACCTCTTTAGCTGGGAGCCCCTGGTTGATTTAAAATAAAGCATCACCTCCCCACCCCCAACCTTCCTTTTTGGCCCACAGCTGTTTTGGTGGGGTGGCGCTGGGGAAGGAGGGTTTGTTTCCGCAGGGCTGGGCATTTCCTCGGGCTGGGAGGTTTCAGCCGTCAGCTGTTTTCTTTGGAGGAATGTGGCTCTCGCCGCTTTACGAGTTGTGCAGGCCTGATTTATTGTGTCTCTGTTCTCTCCTTCTTCTCCCCCCAATTCCTCGTCTCCAATGTCCCTGCCTCTCTCCTCTTGCTCCCTCTCCCCTGCCCTTTCCAGGAACTCACACTCTACAGCATTTAGGACAAGCCAGAGCTCCATGTTCTGCACATGAGCCTGTGTCAGAGGACGTGTGACCGCAGTCAGAACCAGTCACCAGAACAATACGACCCTTTATGGGCGACTTCTCTGCCTACTCTGCAATTTACACCCACCCCCACTGAAGGGGGTGGGGTACAGCTCTGACTGTGGCCCCACAGGAGAAATTTCAGCCCAAAGACAAATTTGTGTGAAATGCTGAGAAGTGAAGAGCCCCCTTCCCCTCCCCCTAAATCCCCAGAACTCGTGTCACCCCCATGGCACCAGCACAGGGAACCCAGTGAGATGGGGTTACAGAATACAAGGGGGAGGGAGCAGGGGAGAGAGGTGACAGGGACTCTCTCCTCTTTTCTCTTTCCTTCCAGGAACTGCAGTCACAGCAGGGAGGGGTTTGTCTCTTTATTAGGGATCCCTCTGTGTCACGGAGGCTGCAAAAATCATAGATTCTGTGACTTCTGCAGTGGCCACTGTGGCTGACTCTGTGGCTGCCCAAGCAGCTGGCCTGGGGGGCAGCTTGAGCAGTGGTGTGAAGGGTGGCAGGAGCAGCCACAGCTCAGTGGCTCCTGGCACCTGTCCCGAGGTGGCTGGAGCAGGCCTGGCCTCTGGGGCTCCCCTCACCTGGCAGCATCTGGAGGGGCAGTGGGTCCCCGGGGCTTCTCCCCCAGTACATGGTGCCATGGGCCCCCCGGATTCCCTGCGCCCACAGCTGGTGCCACGGACCCCCTGGGCCTCCCTCCCCACGATTCAATGAGGGGTATTTATGGTATAAGTCATGGCCGGGTCATGGGCAATGAGCTTTTGGTTTTTGCCCGTGATCTGTCCATGACATTTACTAAAAATACCTGTGATTAAATCTTCACCTTCATTATCAATCAAATAAATCGAAACGCCTCCACCTGCAAGTGGATTTAGCCCAGGACCCTCCGAGTCAGCAGCTGTTACACCCCCACGGAGCTCTCGGGTCAGGTGTCCTAGCGCTGGAAGCCTCCTGTTTAGATCCTAAAATAGCGTTTTTGCACCAGGGGGGCTGAAATTTTGGACCGGACATTGTAGCTCCACCGTTATTTTACTGAATTGCTTCAAAACAGCAAGTCAAGAAAGTCTCCTAAGGGCCAGGCTCTCTGCCATGGAAACAGCTGCCCCTGCTCTGCAGGAGTCTGTGCTTTCCACACAGCAACGTACACACCTGCTCTGCACTGAAGGGGGGTCAGACAGTGACAGGGCTGGTAACACAAATACTTCAGACTATTAACTCCAGCCCCTTCCTTTCTTTAAACCAGGATGTGCCAGTCAACTGGTAACCATGATGTTATCTTCACCTTCAAATACCTCTCAGTACATTTTCAGCAGCCCTCCCTGCAGCCAGCCCCTGTCTGCAGCCAGCCCCGCACGCTCCGGCTCCAGCCAACCCCTGCTGCACCCCCCTGCACTGCCTCCAGCCAGCCCTGCACCCCCTGCCCTGCCGGCAGCCAGCCCCCGTCTGCAGCCAGCCCGCACCCCATGCCCTGCTTGCAGCCCTGCACCCCCTGCCTTGCCCGCACCAGCCACGACCTCCCTACCCTGCCTGCAGCCAGCTCCACACCCCCTGCCCACAGCCAGCCCCTTCCACACCCCCTGCCCTGTCTCCAGCCAACTCCTGCCACACCCCCTGCCACTCACCCCTGCCTGAAGCCAGCCAGTCCCGCACTCCTCTGTCTCCAGCCCTGCCAACCCCTGATGCACCCCCACTGCGTCCCTGCCTGAAGCCAGCCAGCCCCACACCCCTTGCCCTGCCAGCAGCCAGACCTTACCTCCAGCCAGCCCCTGCCCTGCCTGCAGCCAGCCCCATGGCCACTGGTGCCTGCACTTCCCAGGGCAGTAACCCTGCATACCTGCTTCAGTGAGGGGGGCAGGGAGCAGCTGGGACCCCACATGGTCACACCCTAGGGTGACCAGACAGTGAGTGTGAAAAATCGGGACAGGGAGTGGGGGTAATAGGATCCTAGATAAGAAAAAGACCCCAAAATTGGGAAATCTGGTCACCCTAGCACCCCCCCAGGACTCCTGGGTTCCATTGCTGGGTTTCCTATTGGTTCCACTGCTGGTTGTTTTCCTTTTCCTGAGGGACTCTGGGCAAGTTGCTCCCCCCCTCCCCTCTAGGGCTCCGTCCCCAGCAGGCAAAGGGGGATTTCGTACCTTCCCGCTATTGGAAAGTGCTGGGAGAATCCCACAGCCACAGCTGCTCTGACAGCGCTAAGCAGCATCTGACCGTTCCAGGTCGGAGCGCACTGCCCAGGAGGAGGAGGGTTTGGCTCTGGGGTTTCACTTCAGCCCAGTCTAGAGAGAGGGGCCCAGCCATGGGGTTTGGCTCAAGAAGACCAAGTCTCCAATTTGTTACGGGCGTTTTGAATTCCAAACCTGAGCTCCAAAGTGCTTGGTGTCAGTTGCACATTTTAGACGCATGCTGTCCACTCCATTTTCCAAATAATTCATGAAACTATTGAATAGCACCGGACCCCAGACTGATCCCTGCCAGACCCACTAGGTGCACCCTCTCCGTTGGGCAGCCAAACATGGAGAAGGGCTCTTGGAGTCTGGGCTTTCAACCAGCTCTGCACCCACATGACACTGATTGCATCTAGACCGCATTTCCCTGGTTTGCTTGTGAGAATGTCCTGCGGGACTGTGTCAAAAGCCTTAGTAACCCCGAGATAGATCCCATCTACTGTTCACCCACCTCCACTAGGTCTGGAACCCTGCCAAAGAAGGAAAGAGGATTGGTTTGGGATGATTTGTTCTTGACAAATCCATGCTCCCTTGTCCTAAGAACCAAATTCTCCTGTAGGTGCTGCTGACAAACTGATTGTTTAAGAATGTATTGCAGTATCTCTCTAGCTATGGAAGTGTGGCTAGCTAGTCTGCAAGTCCCAAGGGTATCTTTGTTCCCCTTTCAAAGATAGGTCCTGTCTTGTTCATGGATGGGAAGATGTTCTTTTTCAGGGATCTCAGATGAGAACTGGGGCACAACACCTGGTTTGTTAAGGCCACAAAAATGGAGGCAGGAACCTCTTCTCTCCTGCTGGCAAAGAACCCCAGGTACCTAAAAGACAGAGACTCACATCCCCGAATGGGCTTTAGAAAAAGCAGTGGTTAAAAAGTTTGGCCCCGACCATTTCTTGTTTCCGCAGACTAGACATTTTAGCAAACTTTAGAATTCCTTGGGGCTAAACACCGTGAAACTCCCCTTTCTCCTTCACAGAGGGCTTTAACGCCCCTTATCTCACTCAGGCTCACGACTGCCCAGAGCTCGAGAACTGTCCCTGTTCCCACTGGACAGATGGGGAGGAGCCTGAGGTCCAGAGAATGGAAATGACCTACCCAAGGGCCTACACCGCAAGGCAGTGGCAGAGCCAGAAAGAGAAGCCACCAGTTCCGACTCCTGACAGACAAAAAAACTCCAGAGGCAGGGATAGATCCCAGGAATCGAGATGGTGAGGAAATTTCATTCAAACCGTTTCTGTCAGAAAATTCCATTCAGACTAAACCAGTTTGTTTCTCGAAATCATAACAAGTGGGATGAAAGTTCTTTGCAAAAAGATTTTGTTGCAAAACAAAAGCATCTCCTGTTTGTCACAGTGTGTTAGATTGTCTCGTCACACACAAAGAGGAGACACTTAGATCTCAAAAATTAGATAAGATGCTTCAGTCTGAGCTAAGTCATTGCTGCTCTTAACAATTTAAAAATAAAAAAATACAAATAAAATAGACTGTTTCAGCTATTCTATTATGTCATAATCTGCTCTGAGTAAACGTGATAGGACACCTCATATTATGCACTACTCCTAGTGACACTCTCCAATGGATCCCCATCCTCCACCCTCCGTGAGGTAGATAGGAGAGGATCATTATTATCCCTACTTGAAAGAGGGAGAAGCTAAGGCTGAGAAAGGAGAATTGACTTGTCTGAGGTCACACAGCCAGTCAGTGGCATAGTTGGGAATAGGACCCAAGAGCCCTGATTTTCAAACTAACCATCGGATCTTGAATTTCAGACATTGAATGACCTGAATAAAGTGCTCTGATGAGCTCCAGACCAACAACAGTGACAGTAAATATTCAGCAAGTATTTGAGGAGAACTGCAATGTTAGAGAGAATCATGAACTGCTCAGAGACCATTAATGTAGAGAAGCAGCAAAATTCATCAAACATGTAACTGGTTCTGACTTATTTCCTTGGTCTTGAAAGAGAACAACAAGGACCTGAGTCTCCTCCCTGTCAATAACCCCCTGCTCAGCCAATCAGGGTAGAGACTGAGGGCGGGAGGCTGAGGGTTCTCACCAGAGAGCCCAAAGGATGGCCCAGGTCATTGGTGGGGATCACTGCCCGAGCACTATTTCAGCCCCACATTTTTCTGTGGACCTCCCACAGTGGGAACTGCAGAGCACTCCCCCGCAACACACACACACACACAGGTGGTAATGAGATTGAAGACAAGATGGAGATGAGGCATCAGCCTTTTTAGTCTCTTGCCATGTGGTGTTTGCTTTCTTTGTCCCAAGGACACTCTGTCCAGCACGTGGCATAGAAAAACCTTAGAGTTCTGTCCATAGGCAGGTCCCTGCAGACCTTGCTGAGTCACAAGGAGTATCTGCCTTCTCTCAATGGGTCGATTGTATAGCTGATGGTCCTTAATGGACCATTAAGCAGGCTAGGCAGAACTGACACCAACTTGTCTGGGGTGTTTCCCAGAAGCAGAGCACAAGTTTGAAATACGGGCAGCATAGAGCCAATAATCATAACGTCAACTACAAAAATGATACACATCTAGAGATAGCATCATTATAATCAGCCAATCAGAACCTCTCCACAGACCCCTTACACGACAACCTTTCTACAATATTGGCTGCAAATATAGAACCGTGGTCGCAGCAGTGATCTATACAGTTACAGATTATGTCAATAACATTACAAGAGGGGACACGGCATCAGTGAGACTGATACTGGAATACTGCCTCCAGTTTTGGTGTCCTCATGTGAAAAAGATGTTGTGAAATTGGAGCTGGGGCAGCAAAGAGCCACCAAATGTTCTGAGGGCTGGAGAAAAATGCCTTCTAGTGAGCTATTGAAAGAGCTCAACCTGTTTAGCTTATCAAAAGAAGATTGAAAGGTGACTTCACTGAAGTGTTGAAGTGCCTTAATGGAGAGAAAGGATTGGGTATTAAAGGGCTCTTTAATCTAGCAGAGAAAAGCATAACAAGACCCAATGGCTGGAAGATGAAAAGAGACAAATTCATATTACAACTAAGGCACAAATATTCAACAACGAGGATGATTCACCACAGGAACAAGCTACCAAGGAAAGTGGTGGATTCGCCATCTCCTGATGTCATTTCATGAAGACTAGATGCCTTTCTGGAATGTGTTTGCCTCAAAAGTAGCTCTTGTGTCCTACAGGAGGCCTGTGATACGCAGGGGGTCAGATTAGATGCTCTAATGGTCTCTTCTGGCCATGAAGTCGACTAATTTCTGAAAAACTGAATGTAGCATTGGGAGCAGCGTCTGATGTTTCCCTGTGTAGCCGGCTTGCTGCCTAGAACGAACGCTCCTTGAGTGGGGTGATCCACAGGGAGCAGCTCAAACCTGCAAAGTGCCTGGCCAGGGGCAGGACATTGGCACAGCAAGAGAGGGGTGTGGCAGTGACATCACAAAGGAACCCTCCGCCTCCCGTCCTCAGTCTCTACCCTGATTGGCTGAGCAGGGGGTTATTGACAGGGAGGAGACTCAGATCCTTGTTGTTCTCTTTCAAGACCAAGTAAATAAGTCAGAACCAGTTACATGTTTGATAAATTTTGGCTCTGTTTGCAGACACAGGAAGGGAGCAGCTGGGAGCGGTGGGTGCTGGGAAGAAGGAGGCAGGAGAACAAATCTCAGCGGTGGGGGGCAGCTCCTGGGGGCGGGGCTCTGGCACAGCCCGGGGACGGGGCAGCTCCTGGGGGCGGGGCTCTGGCACAGCCTGTGGGCGGGGCAGCTCCTGGGGGCGGGGCTCTGGCACAGGCCAGGGGCGGGGCAGCTCCTGGGGGCGGGGCTCTGGCACAGCCCGGGGACGGGGCAGCTCCTGGGGGCGGGGCTCTGGCACAGCCTGTGGGCGGGGCAGCTCCTGGGGGCGGGGCTCTGGCACAGCCCGGGGGTGGGGCAGCTCCTGGGGGCGGGGCTCTGGCACAGCCCGGGGGCGGGGCAGCTCCTGGGGGCGGGGCTCTGGCACATTGTGACGCAGGAGCCCGGGCTCAGCAGCTGCTCCCTGGTGGCCACGTGCTGCTGGCAGCGCTGGAGCCGCCCGGCCCGGAGCGGAGCCGCTGTTCTCAGCTGCAGCAGGAGCTGCCCCCGGCCCCGCTGGGCTCCAGGTGGGGACAGAGCCTGGGGCCCGGGGCTCCCCTGGGTGCGGCTGGCGGGAGGGGAGGGGAGAGGCCGGAGCTGCAGGTGGGGAAGGGCGGGGGGGGCAGGCGGGGGGTTGATCGGTCTCTGGGCACCAGGGGAGCCCCGGGGCAGAGTGTGTGTGTGTGAGTGTCCCGGGCCCAAGCGTGCGCATGGGGGGGAGCCCCGGCACCCCAATGCCCTGAGCCCCGGCTGGGGAGGCTGCTCCCCCCTCCCGTGGGGGCTCCGCGGGCGGGGAGGCTGCGGCGGCTGCAGGCGGGTGCTCGGCCCCCCCGGGACTGACCCGCTGCCGGCAGCTTGTGGCGCCTCCTCCGCGGAGCTTTTCCCTGGGGGCGGCCTGGGCGCAGCTGCGATCAGCTGTTTGCTGGGCAGGCTCCGCTCCGCTGCTCCCCCCCCCCGCTCCTGGGGGGCTGAGTGAGCCCCCCCCAAACAGCCCCAGGGGTCGGTGGGGGGGCGGGGCCAGCAGCAGCAGAGCCCCCCGCCCTTGCTCCCCTGGGGCTGCCCCGCCCCGCTCGGGCTGGGGGCTCTGCCAGGGCCCCCGCGTGAATCGCTGCTCCCTGCCCGCCAGGCTCGGCTCCGGCCACAGCAGCGGCGGGTGCCCCGGAGAGCCCAGCTGGTCTGGGGCGGGGGCAGGGGGAGGTTGGCGGGAGGGGGTGGGGGAGAAGCTCCAGATACTGGCAGAAGGGGTGGGGGGGAAGCCCCGGACCCTGGCAGAAGATGTGGGGCTGAAGTCCCCGGCTCTGGAGCCCCAGCCACCTTAGTGGCAGAAGTTGCAGGGCTGAAGCCCTGACCCCCCTCTGTGTGGAGCTGGCCTGAGCCCCTCTCGCTCCCATCCCCCCTGTGGAGCTGGCTCCCACTCTCCGGCTGTGGAGAAATTCAACCCCAATCTCCCCATGTTGGTATCTCCATTTCCCCCCCATCACCCAGCCATGAATGGATTTAGCCCAGGAGGCAGGGTCAGTGTTGGGCCCCACTGGGCAGGTCGGATCTAGGGCACAAGGAGGTGAAGTGACTTTCCCAAGGCTAAGCAGGGAGTCTGTGGCAGAGCAGAGACTCAAACCCAGAACACCTGAGCCTGAGTCCTGTGCCTTAACCACTAGGCAACCTTCCCCCCGAAGGAGAGGGAACCTCCTCTGCCACTTTGAGTGTGTGGGTGGGAGCAGCCACTAGACAGAGCTGCCAGGAGGTGGGGAGGGGGGTTGGATAGTTGGGGGGGTGATTAGTGGGTGGGGGGGGTCTCTGGAGGGGCGATCAGGGGACAAAGAGCAGGAGAGTTGAATGGGTTGAGGATTTGGGGGGTGCCTGTTGGGGGTGGGGGGTGGAGCAGGGTCAGGGCAGGCAGGGAGCAGAGGGAGTTGGATGGGTCGGGAGTTGTGGGGGTCCTGTCAGGGGCGGGGAGTGGTTGGATGGGGCGTGGGAGTCCCTGGGGTCTGTCTGGGGGAAGGGGTGTGGATAAGGGTCGGGGGACAGGTAAGGGGTAGGGTCCTAGGGAGGCAGTTACAGTGGGGAGGGTCTCAGGAGGGGGCAGTCAGGGGACAAGGAGCAGGGGGTGTTGGCGGTTCTGAGGGGGGCAGGAAGTGGGAGGCAGTGGATGGGGCGGGGCTCCCTGGGTGCACACCCTAATGAAATGTGCTGCACACGCCTATGGTCATGGGGGTGAGCTACTTGCATCCTTTTCCTGCTTGTGCCATTTCTTTCCATCTCAAAACCTGAGAACAATTCTCTCTGGTTCTTCCCCTTCTCTCTCCCCTCCCCACATGTGGCTAGAAAATCCAAGGAGATTCCCTCGTTTTCCCTAAATTTATTGACTCTCTCATCTCTTATTTTCCCTATTTTGTCCATAATTCTTCAATTCTCCTCAGCTTTGGGATGTGAACCCAGCCCGTTTATCTGCAGCAATTTGTCCTTGGGTAGGTGGAATTTGCTGTCCTGTGTCACTCCCCCAGCGTGGGTGGGGGTTAGTAGGTGCTGGCTGGGGGAGCCCGCAGACGTGGCTGCCTCTGGGGGGGGAGATGGGGGGGCCGATCTCTGCCAGCGACAGGACATGGCCGCACAGGAGGGGAAGGGAGGAGCCAGTGTCCCTATGGAGCCTGCCCAGCCCCTTTGGTTCTGCTCCTTTCCAGCATTTTGTTCAGAGACTTTATTACTGGGGAGGCTGAAAAATCTCCCTGTGGGCTTAGCCTGGCAGGAGGGGCCAGGTCTCCCCGGCAATAAAGAGCTGGAGCACGTTCCCAGCATGGCAGAACCTAGGCTGGTCTCTGCAGGGAAAGATCCTGGGGGAATCGTGATGTGACATGAACTAAAGCCTGTTCTGAAACCTCCAACTGCCCTTCTCGCCCTGCCAGGCTGCAGGATGTCGTCCGTGTTTCGCTCCAGCTCATCCCATCCTCTCATGGGACAGGGAAGGGAAACAGCTGCAGTGGAGCCGGCTCAGGTAGGGGTTATGGGGGGGTTGTTGGTGGGTTCCTGCTGGAGGGAGAGGGACATCAAATGCACCGGAGGAGGGAGGCTTGGGCAGTCTGGTTTGGGGGTTGGAGTTTGCCAAAAAATTCCCAGGGTGGACAATGGGAGGAGGCCAGGGTGTAGCAAACCTGTTGGGACTTGTTCAATATGCGGCTTCCATTCTAGGAATAGAGCCACGAGGTAAGAGGGTGGAAATGCTCTAATTTGTGGGACAGGAAACAACCCCCCTCGGGGGGGCTAGGAAAATGGGCCAGAATCCCAGGGCTGGAGCCCAACCTGATTAACCAGCGGCTGCTGTGAGATGCAGAGGGGGCACCCACCAGGGAGGCTGGGGGGGGGTTCTTAACCTTTTTCTTTCTAAGGCCCCCAACGTGCTATAAAAACTCCACGGCCCTGCATGTGCCTGGTTCTCTGCATATCACTATCATGTATGTGACTCAGTAAGATTTGACTCTATCACTGCTATTAGTATCATACTTGGAGCTGCGTTTATTTTCATAGAAATTTTAAGTTACTTTACAGACAGATTTAAAAATACAGTTTGAAGATAAATGATCTTCATCTGCACAGTGTCTAAAGTTTTGAGTTTAGCTATTTTTTTTTCAAACGAGCCCTGCGAAGGTAAGTACAAGCAAAATGTACAGTCTGTTATTTGATTGTAAATATTGTAAATAGCAAATGACAAAGCACAATACGGCAATAACAGTAATAATGATAATTACTCCAGCCAGGCCAGGTGAGGTGTTTTAGAACTTGTTACTCAAAGAACTGAATTTAAGCATAAGACAGAAATAAAATGATGAAATTCAGAGATCAGTTAAAAAGCTAAACTACCAGCACTGTCATCCTGACCGAATGTGAAAGAATAAAATTACAGAGACTATATGTACTTTGTGCATTTTGACAGGAGGTAAAAGGAAGTAACAACAGTAACTGAAGTGTGTGTGGTGGGGGAGTGTGTGTGTGTGTGTGTGGGGGAGTGTGAGACACACCCGCTGTCACTTCCAGCCCAGCGGCACTCACTAGTCCGAAGGCTCGTTCACACGGCAGCAGGGGCCAGCAGCTCCCACTCCTGACCCAGAGGCAGCAGCACAGAATCTTGTCCCCCCAGCTCAGCTCAGCAGGGACTGGGCACAGAGGCAGGAGGGTGGGGCCACCCCGACATCAGCAAACCCCCCCCTGCCCCGCACAGCACAGGAGGCTCCTGGCAGCAGCTTGGCCGGGGCAGCTCCAAGTGGGGGGAGGGGGCAGGGCTGCAGGAACAGCTGCAGGGGCAGACAGCTGAAGAGAAGTGGGGGGAGGAGAGACAGGACACCCCTGCTGGAGGAACCCCCTCAGCAAGGCCCCCCTGGACCGTCATGTCGTCTGCCCCCCACTGAGTCTGGCCCCGTCCAGCTCTTCACAATGAGAACAGCGCTGGGCTCCCTGCCAGCGAGCTCTCCCTGCACCTGCCAGGGCCTCCGTCTCCTGTGTCCGTCTGTGGCTAGTAGGGGGGGGGGATGGATCTGCTGGGAGAGACAAGGGGCTCTCGCTTCGTCCCCTCCCCCTGGCGTTTCCTGGCTGCTCTGAGCGGGGTGGGATGGGACTCTGTTGACTATCATCCACCAGAGCTTCCATTTGATTGAAAGTCTGAGTGGGGCAGCAGGTACCGAGTGTTGGACTCTTGCTCTTTCAGGGGCCGGTGACCTTCGAGGAGGTGGCTGTGTATTTCACCAGGGGAGAGGGGGCTCTGCTGGACCCCGCTCAGAGAGCCCTCTACTGGGATGTCATGCAGGAGAACTATGAGACGGTGACCTCGCTGGGTAAGGAGTCCTGTCCCCTGGGTTATTAGAAGCTATGGGGTCTCTAAAGAACCTGAGTAGTAATAACTTGATACCTTTATTCATCATACAAGTTTTGACAAGTTTCCTTGCCCCCCCCTTTTTGCCTCATCTTCCACCCACTAGAATAATTTTTAGACATTTGTCATCAGTCATTTTGAAATTGCATTTAATGTGTCCTTATTGGCTACATTAGCAACTGTTTTTTTAAATTAATTAATAAAATTATAAAAAAATAAATAATTTAATTAATAAAAATAGGTGTGTGACTCATGCCTGGCTTGTGTGTGACAGTCAGATGAGCTCCTCTTTTGATAGGAGAGCGTATAATGTTGCCATTCAGGACCCCACGGGTGAAGGGAGAACAGAGCCGTGGGAGGGGAGGAGAAGGGGGGAGTAGCTAATTCTGGGGTGCCAGGACATGGGGCGGGTGTGTGCAGGGTTAGAGCTAAGAAGCAGCAGGGAGGGAGGAGGTTGTGAGAGACAAGGAGGGAACACAAGAAGCTCCCAAGGTGCCGGGAGGTGGTGCCGGCTGAGACTAATGGGAAGAAGGGGGGGAGTGTGGAGGAAGGGCACCCAGGAAGTGGTCTGGGTGGGTCAGTGGGAGGGAGGAGAGGTTTGGGGATCTAGAGCTGTGGGGGATCTCAGACCTTTAACCCTGAATCCCTGCCCAAGCCTTGTTGTTCTAGAGCCCACGCTCCAGTTTCCTTTCTGTTCTGTTTCACTTTATTATACATTTTCTTCCCCAAATATTATTTTAACTCTTGACCTCCCTCTCCCACTCATTACCCCCCTCCCCATATAACCTCCCCATCTCTAGGCACAGCGACCCCGGCCACTGACCCTGAGTCCTTGCTGCATCCTCCCTCCCAGAGCAGGGCCCCTACCCAGGCACAAATGGGCACTTTGTTGATGATGTCACAGGCTGGTGGTGTAGCCTGTGCAATTTTTACACCTATAAGATGACGTATTGGGGCACAACTCGCCCTTGTACATGGCTACTCAACGTTAATTGAGAAGATGAAATTGGGTGAAACACACAGAAACTTGATTGAATGGAGACAGTTATAACTGAAATCACAGGCAAGGATCAATCCACGTAACAGTTAGACTAAGATCAGTATAGTAAAGAGGGACTTGCACTGTGCGGACGTACAAGTTATGACACCAATGGAAACAAAGATCGAGGGGCAAGGGAGCCCGTCAGAAGGGAGGCCCTGCTTCAGTTTACACTGTCTCGGGGACCTGACCAAATGAAAAAATGGTCACTAGGAGAGGTAATTTATCCACTTCCTTATGGTAATAGGATGGCGATATACCGCATCTGCTGCTTTGCTCTGATTACAATAATGTCAATAGCTGCCCCAACCCATATGTGACCTTTGGGAAGTCCATAATTTAGCATCAAGCCTTAATACTCATGATTTACATCACTTAGTTATTAATAATCCCAATATATAAATGTGTCCAACTGCTGAGATCCTGCATAGCAACCTAATTGCTAAAGCCCACCCCAAACGTCCTTCTTTCAGAATCCTGTGGCGTATTCCACCTGTTTGTAGTTATTCCTTAGTCTGTAAAAATGAGGGTGCAAAATATCTGACCTGGGATTCTCTCCTTAGGCCTGGTCAGGTACATCCCAGACTTCAGCAGAACTTCTCCCACAAAGCCTCCGCCTCATATAAGGCCCTTAACTGTAGCAAGCTGAATAACCCATTTATCTGTGTTCACCTCCTTGCCCCTCCACACATGGTCCAAGCTCATAAGCAATTCTCTGATCATGACATCTTACCTCTAGCGAGTATGAAATTGCCCACAAGACGTGAGACTGGGTCATAGATCGTAAACTCAGGTTGGGGTCAAGAAGAGTGAGAGTTTGGAGAGAGTTTCGTCCCCCCTCTCCCCATCTGCAGCAGCCACAAGCTGTCTTCCCTCCCGGCTCCTTGGATCTCTGAGCCTGTCCCTCCTGAGGCTGCATGGCCCTGTTCTTGTTTCTGACCTTCTCCTTTTCCGGAAGAATTAGAGGCTGTTGCTCCTGAATGTTAGTGTGTAATTCCCCAGCCTTCTCCTCCCACTGGGGGAGTTTAATTCTCCCGCCCATTACCCCATAGTCACTAGATTGCCTAATTCCCCAAAATGTGCTTTTGCGATGTCACAGTTCAGGGGTAGCGAAGCCTTTGACCTGCCTCCATGGTCTGCTCAAGGAATGGCCCCTCAGGTATCAGGCCTGTAGCCAGCCCCTCTCTATGGGCAGGGACCCACATGCCTCTCCTTTTTCACCAGTGTGTGAGGATTGCAGTTTGTCCTCCACTGTGTTCACTGGACTAACATCCAGTTCCTGTGCTTTGCTTTCTCTCCAGGGGCTGTGAGCAGTGTGTGTGTGTGAGAGAGGTAGGACTTTTGGTGATACTTGTATGATGCCAATACACACCTCAGTTTCCCGCTGTGATTGGTATTGCTATGATTCTAAAGAGCAGGAGACGTGAGGTGTTTTCTCACATAGCTGTCATGGGGTGATATGAATGGGTCATTAAGGATTGGCTGGGGCCAACTTAGATCAATGGAATACCCGACAGAGACAAGGGAATAATTGTCACCTGTCCATGGGAGGATCTCAGCTTGGCTGAGTGAAGCACACATGGACTCGTTATGTTTTTGGGAGCAGGAAGAACTGGGCTCGCAGACACAGGGAGCTTTGCCGGAGTGAAGACAAATGGACAGACACAGTGAAAAGAAACCAAACTGTTTTCTACAGCAGCCTGGCTCAAGGGCATTGGCCAGTGTGGACTATATTGTCTTCATTGCTTCTCTGTGCTAATGAAAAGACTTTCCAGTGCTGTGTTTCGGTTGACTAATAAACCCTGCAATGTTTTAAAAGTCTGCCCAGTGTCACAGCAAAAACTTGCTGAGGTGCATTGAAGCATGAATGAGGAACAGTCTCTGAACAGGAGGGTCGTTCAGCTGGACCTGCTGGCAGAGCTCGCAGGTTGAAGTAGGAGTGTTGAAGCCAGAGGCTCAGTCTCAGGTGTTGAAGCTACATGGCCTGTCCTTGTGGAAGAGTGGGAGCCCTTGGGGGTCTAGTGCACTCAAGGGGCACCTCTCAAGGACTGTTTAAAAGCCAGGGCATTGCACAGATCCTATGGATCCATGACAGTGCCAGAGGTTCAGCCTTATGGGGAAAAGATATAAAACAAGAAAAGGATCTAAATGCGTATTTACCATCAGCCCCTTATCAGTCCTCATGGGAATCCCTGATCCGTTCCAAAGTGTATTAAAACCTTCCTCTAAGGCTCACCTCTTGGTTATCAGGTCATGTCAGTTTTGTTAGAGGTTTTCCCTTCATCCTCCCGCTTCCCTGGTTCTTGTGACGCAGACAGGAAGCAGCAAAAGACCAGAAGTCCAAAGCGCAGACAGTGCCATGTTTATTGGGGTTAGTTTCCAAGGAAGCATATTCTGAAGCCCTTTGCACCAGTTGGGCTGATCTCAATATACTGATACAGTCTGTTCCCCAGTGTTCCCTCCCCAGCTCTGATGCCGCAGAGCGTTTATCCCGTGTCCCCATTCCCAGCTCTGATGCAGCTGAGCTTTGCCTGTGTTCCCATTTTCCCCCCCACACCTTAGCAAACATGATTCCAATTTCCCTTCCCCCTCCTGTTTGACCCCGTTTATATAGTAATATTCTCAGCTATACCTTAACCAATCATTTTACTGAAATGTAACAAACCAATTCTAACATATTGTAACATAATTATCTAACCAATTATATCCCACCACCCTAATTAACTTACACCTAGCAAAATTAATTATACAGCATAATCTGTGTTTACCATCAGCCCCTCATCAGTCCTCATGGGAATCCCTGATCCGTTCCAAAGTGTATTGAAACCTTCCTTAAAGGCTCACCTCTTGGTTATCAGGTCATGTCAGTTTTGTTAGAGGTTTTCCCTTCACCCTCCCACTTCCCTGGTTCTTGTCACGCAGACAGCAAGCAGCAAATGACCAGAAGTCCAAAGCGCAGACAGTGCCATGTTTATTGGGGTTATTTCGAAGCAAGCATATTCCACTACCCTAATGAACTTACACCTAGAAAAATTAATTATGCAGCAAACAGAAACAATTAGAGAACCAGACAGATTAACAATAGAAGAGTGGTGGCCATAAAGATAAAATAATACAGAAATGAGGGTTTCACAACCACAAGCACTGATAAGGGATTTCTTGCCAGACAGGCTGCTGTCAGACTAAGTTTTCTTTAACCATCTTAAGATCTGTTTCTTTATCTGGTGGTGATGGGCGCTATCAGGACAGGATCATCTTCCTAACAGCCCAATAGCACCTTATTTCAGTGTGACTGGTTTGGGATGTGAGGATGTGACCCTTCGCTTCCCAGCTTATGGCTGCCCCTGCTGCTTAGCCAAAGGCCTTATTTAGACTGTAAATTCTTCAGGGCATGGGCCATCTACTGTTCTGGGTTTGTACTTGTCCTAGCACAATGGGGACCCACTGTTAGTTGCTCCTTAGGCACTAAGGTAATGAATATGATTTATAATAACAACTCTCCTGCCACTTTGAGCCAAGGAAGTTGGTCTTGGGATGTTACTGCTTAAAAATGAGCTGGGGTTAAAACCATGGACTATTCCTTGTGACAAGTATCCCACAAATTCCACTGACCTCCCTCGTTTTCTTTGCCTGCAGTAGGGTTTCCAGTTTCCAAACCTGATGTGATCTCCCAGCTGGAACGAGGGGAAGAGCCGTGGGTCCCAGACCTCCAGGGCTCTGAGAAAGAAGTGCTTCCAAGAGCTGCCTTTGCAGGTGAGGACTTGGTTAAACCAACTCAACAAGTGTGTGGGAATGCAGGAAACATTTGGGATGCCCTACAAAGACCCTGTGAGCTCTCCAAGTTCAGGATTGTTCCCTGCATAGGTGGAATCATTATGGCAGATGTCACTCATGGCTTCCCTCCTATTCTGACTGACAACTGGCAGCAGGTCCCTCCCCGATCTCTCTTTCCCCTGAGTGTTCTCATGAGATGCAGACCAAAACTGATCCCTTCCTCTCTCCTCTGGGGAAGGTTTTGGGGAAAATCAGCTCCTGATAGGTTTGATCTCTCCCACACACATTTTGGATTGTTCATCCCTTTTTCCATTCCTCTCTCTGTGATTTTCTTTCTTTCCGGTGCAGGTAGTGATCTATGTCTGGATTCTCTCTGTCTCCCATCAGGTGATGGGATGGTGAGTCAGAATGAGGAGCAGAAACCCCATCAGGAAGATGCTGAGCAAGGAGAACCACATGGAACTTTATCAGGAAGATCCAAAGGGAATGTTTCCGGGAGTTATGCAGTCCCAGAAAAAACAAAAGCCTGTGAGACTCAGGGGAGGCCAGAAGGAAACTTTAATAGCCTCTCAGACCTTATAACAAGCGACAGAATCAACTTGGAAGAGACACGCTACACATGCCATGAGTGTGGGAAAAGCTTCAGTCAGATCTCAGACCTTATCAGACATCGTAGAGTCCACACAGGAGAGAAGCCCTACACATGCCATGAATGTGGGAAAAGCTTCAGTCGGAGCGCTGCCCTTATCACACGTCAGAGAATCCACACAGGTGAGAAACCTTATGAATGCTCTGAGTGTGGGAAATGCTTCATCGATAGTTCAGCCCTCATCTCACATCAGCGAATCCACACAGGAGAAGCGCCCCACACATGCTCAGAGTGTGGGAAAATCTTCAATCGGCGCTCACACCTTATCGTACATCAGAGAATCCACACAGGAGAGACGCCCTACATGTGCTCTGAGTGTGGGAAAAGCTTTAGTCAGAGCTCTGCCCTTATCAAACATCGAAGAATCCACACAGGAGAAAGGCCCTACACATGCTCTGAGTGTGGGAAAAGCTTTAAACAGAGCTCACACCTTATCAAACATAGGAAAATCCACCTGGGTGAGAAATCTTATGGATGCTCTGAGTGTGGGAAAAGCTTCAATCAGCACTCAAGCCTCATTAGACATCAGAAAATCCACATGAGAGAGAACTGTAATAAATCCCTTGACTAGGGTTAGCCAAAAAATTTTTTTAAAAAAATCATATTTGCTCATTTCCCACATAGTGATTTTTGCACCATCTTCACCGTGGTCTCTCAGCTCCACCAGATCAGTTGCCTTCTTCTGCCTTTTGCAGCTCACCCTTCTTTGGGGTCAGTCCTGTGATCTTTTCTATCAACTCCTTTCCTTTGAGTCGAAGGAGTGTGTGTGTCCCTCCTGCCAGGAATGTTCATCAGCTCCAGGTGGGGGAGAGGTTTGATCCCAACAAGCTACACTGAGGCAAAAACTACCTGTGCCTGACATCCTCTAGGGCTGTACATGGCGTTGGTTGCTCAAGTTAGTGATCTTAATGTAAAAAATTGTAGTGCAG
Organism: Mauremys mutica; assembly: GCF_020497125.1. Classification (NCBI taxonomy): domain Eukaryota; kingdom Metazoa; phylum Chordata; order Testudines; family Geoemydidae; genus Mauremys; species Mauremys mutica. The sequence continues at coordinate 4,759,747 of NW_025423257.1, forward strand.
ATGCAGCCCAGGTGCAGGGGTTGGCATTAGCTTTCCCCTTGACCTGACCTAAACTCCATCACTTTCCCTAGTCTAAACAAACCCTGAGCATCACGGTTATACTATCCCCCCATTTCACAGCAATTGTTAGTCATCGAGTTCTCCCTTGGGGAACAAATTGTTTCATTCCCAGTTGTTCTGATGTTGCTGCAGGTTGTGCTGGAGAGCAGATATTTTTATGATCATTTTCCACACTTAAACTATATTGAACTATAACAAAGAGCAGGAACAGGGCAGGGATAGGGGAAAAAAGTCATTTCACCCATTGTAACAACAGACGTAGTTAGGGTAAGTCAGAGGGATTCCCTTATTCCCCATCACCATCCTCCTTCAATCCGTGCTAGAACCTAAGAATCCTTTTCCTTTTCCCCGTTGTGGAATGGGAGACTTCCAAAAGTGCTCCCTGTGCTATAGCACACGGCTCAGCTCAGAGAATAAACCCCAAATAGCCCCTGAGTTTTGCTTTTTGAATTCTGTGTTTCTGATTACTTCAAGCCTGGGCACTGTGATTATTTACCAGTTTCTCTAGCACTGTTCCTACCACTGTTTCTGTAACATATTTTGTTTTTTATGGGACAGGGTTCTTATTCCTTTGCCTAACCCCAACCTGGAAGGCCAGGGTGTCTGTTTTCTCTGGCCCCTCCCCAGAGACAAATCTGACAGGGTTGCACCTGCCAGGAGCAAACAGAAAGCCCCACTGGTCACACACACAGAGTAGATAGACACACACAAGACACAGAAGAAACTGAATTATTTGAGCTATCAACATTTCCACTTTCCCACAGCATGTTAGTTCTGAAGGTTGTTTTAATTTATTTTCTTGAAACCAGAAATGGGGAAAGAGACACTGGAGTCAGTGGAATTACAGCAGGGAGGGATAAGTCTCATGATTCGTCACTAACCAAAGGCTTTGTGAACAGAGCGATAATATTACTGAATGGTCTGGCTAACCCTGCAGTTAGAAACAATCAGCTCTACGGGTGGTAAATTGACAGGCTCTGCTGCTGATCATGAAATAGAAGCACATTACCTTTAAACAGCTGCTATTTCAGTGCCTCTGGAAGTACAGAAAACAATGATTTGTGTTAAAGGAAAGTTGCCCTTTCTCAGAGCCCCAATTTCTATTGTGTGTGTACAGGTAGGTTTGAATGTGTAGCAGGTACTTTGGTCAAGCTTAGCTATTTTATGTGTATAACAGGCTCCTGCCCACCTCCAGCAGAGGTTTCAGTCACATACGACGGCAACTTACCGAGTGTCACACAAATTAGTCCATCCCTCCCCATGTTCAGTCGCTGACGGGAATGTTCGAATGAGGCAGAGAACTGGGAAAGTATCGCAGTAGGAATACATTAAAAAGTGGGATTAATCAGAGCTGGACTGCAGGCAGAGCCTGTTCTAGAGCTGGTGAAGTGACAGGGACACACTCCCGCTAGTGCTGGCTCTGAAATAACAGCAGAAGCAGATCGAAGAGAATGAGCTCATGGGCAGCTGCCCTGTCAGTGCATCACTCACCTGGCAGGTGTTACACAAAACACAGCACTTCCCCCCACTGCCACCACTTCATTATACTGGCCATGGGGCTGTTTGTCCTGCAGGACTTTGATCTCTCCGGGTGGTCCATGGTGATTCGTAACAGAGCCATTAGGGGAGCAGGAGTCATCCCAATGGAAATCTCTCCACTTCTTTCTCAGTGTTACCTTCTTAGCCCTGGCTTTGGAGATGACATTAGCCTTATCCTGTCTTGATTTTAGGTAGGATTTTCATCACCTTCTGGTCTTGGCAGCTTACAACTTTTGAGGGCTTTTCTCTGCCTTTTTGGTCCCCGCTGCAGTCAGTACATTCCAGACATGGGCATGGTGACCTCCCTGGGGATCTTGACAGCTTTAGCCAGCTTCTTGGTGGCTATTTTCCTGCTCAGAGCCACTGTCGTCTTCTCATGCCTTGTCCTGGGGGCCCAGCTGCTGGTTGAATGGAAAGGAGCCGAAGTGCTGGTGACTTTAGCCCGCACCAAGTGGCCTTTGCTTGTCAGACTCCTGAACCCCAACTGGATGTGGTTCTTGTTCTTCTGCACAGCACAGCCCTGGAGAAGAGGGATCTGCAAATGTACATTAATATGATCCCTTTGTTTAATTGATGAAAACATAAACTAGACACTTAGAGGCTTGGAACTGATTTCAGCTGATGGACAGGTGTGCTAGGTTTTTATGCATTTGGACAGTGAAATGTTGAGTGTTTACATTCATTTCAAGCATCCCCGTATAGTGGAGCTCCTGAACATAATGGACAATGGAAATGAAAATGTTTTCCCTTTTTTCAAAAATAAAAATAAAATAATAAGAGCTGATTAGAGGGCACTTGGATTTGAAGCAGGGACCACTTGATCTGCAGTCAAACACTCTACCACTGAGCTATACCCCCCTGAGAGCAGATGCTTTCCCCATTGTAGCTGAAGCACATCAGTGATTCCAGTAGCAGGGGCAGGCTCTCTCTGGGGCACAGAGATTTTTCGGGGAGTTGGTGGCTCCTTTCTTTCCTCACCCTGGAGTAAACTGAGCTTTTTACTCCATGGTACATGTTTTATGGACTAACAGCAGCAGCTTGAAGAAAGAGGAGAGTGAATATCTCACTCTCAGGGCTGAAGGTGGCTACGTCCCCTCTGTCTGACCGTTGCCATTGCAGGAGCAAAGGTTTCAATGGAATTGAATGCCCTGGCTCAGACTAGAGACACAGAAAGGTTTTGCTGTTCGTTGAACAGCAAAGGAAATTGTGTCTGTATGTGAAACTGAGGAGGGACATGAAACGCCCACAGGGTGGCGCAATGCCCTAAGCTAAGGCAGGAGGGTGAAGGAATGGGGCTGAGGAATGACTGAAGTGGACCAGGGGCGGCTCTAGGTTTTTGGCCGCCCCAAGCAGTCATGCCCGGGAGGCGCCCCCGAGCCGCGGGGGCAGCGGACCTCCCGCGGGCATGACTGCAGAGGGTCCCCTGGTCGCGCGGCTCGGCTGGACCTCCCGCAGCTGCGGGCGGTTTGCAGGTCCGGCGGCTCCGGTTGAGCTGCCGCAGGCATGCCCGCGGGAGGTCCAGCCGAGTCGCGGGACCAGCGAACTGTCCGCAGTCATGCCTGCGGGAGGTCCACTGGAGCCGCCGGCCGAGCGTCCCCTCCGCAGTCATGCCTGCGGCAGGTCCGCTGCTCCCGGGGCTCCGGTGGACCTCCCGCAGGCATGACTGCGGCAGGTCCGCCGGCCCAGCCTGCCGCCCCCCCCGGGAAAGGGCCGCCCCAGGCAGGTGCTTGCCCCGCTGGGCTCTGGAGCCGGCCCTGAAGTGGACTCACCTGGGATTGAAATGGCATTTGTTTGTGTCGGGCAGTGAGAAATGTGACATTAATTCAGATGCAGGGTTGAGGCTTCTTTAGCTGCTTGTAGAACTTGAACTTGATTTCCCAGAAGGGAGAAAGGGAAAGTCTGGGGCGGCCTTTAGTCCCTGGCTGGAGCAGTGTATGAAAAAGGCTCCAGAGATGCAGCTGGCAATTACAGGCCACTGAGGCTAACGTCAGTACCAGGCACATTGGGTGGAATAGTAGAGCCCAATGATTAGACATATCGGTGAAGGGAATTTGCTGGGTGTAGCGGGTGGTTACCTGCTCCTGCCCTGCGGGGCTTGAAGCAGCCCAGGAGAGGGCTGAGGCTGGAGCAAGGAGCCTGGGCTGATTGGGGGAAGCAGGCTCAGCTGGGGCCATGCCCCAGTCAGGCCCAGCTGGCCCCTAGAAGAGGCTGTGAGCCAGGAGCCCAGTCAGTCTCCCTCTGTTTGTAGCGAGAGAAGGGCCTGGCTGCAGGGACCCAAGCAAGACACCTAGAGTGGGAGCAGGGCTGGGGAAGGGCCAGAGGAGCTGGGAGCTCTGGCCTGGAAAGCCCCAGGCTGCAGGCCTGACTATAGGCTGAATAGGTGCAGGGCTGCAATGGGGCAGCCCAGGGGGAAGCAGAGGCGGCAGGTCCAAACCCCTTTGCCTGTGATGAGTGGCTCACACTGCAGTCTGCCCCAGTGAACGGGGGCTGGATGGAGACTGGGCAGTAGCCAAGACTGAGGTGAAGTGGGGATAGTGGGTGGGGGTTCCCCTGGGAGGGGGAGACCTAGAACTGTGGGGGTACTGCCAGGGGGTACTGCCAGGGTAAAAGGGGCACTGGGGTCCTGGGAGGGACAGGGGGCCAGCTGCAGTAAGGCGGATCACCGGCCTCCAGAGGGCGCTCTGACGGCTGGAGAGCTAATTCCCAAGACGACCAGCAGGAGGCGCCGCCGGGTGAGTCTGCCCCCGCTTACATTGGGGAAGAATGAACATCCTTTTTGTAAAGGAAAATTATGCCTCACGAAACTACTATAATTCTTTGAGGGAGTCAACAAGCATGTGGATAAAGGTGATCCCATGGATATAGTATACTTAGATTTTCAGAAAACCTTTGACAAGGTCTCTCCCCAAAGGTTCTGAAGCAAAATGGGATAAGATGGAAGGTCCTCTCTGTGATAAATAACTGGTTCAAAGGCAAGAAAGAAAGGGTCTGATTTTCAGAATGGAGAGAGGTAAATAGTGGTGTCCCCTTGGGGTCTGTACTGGGACCAGCACTGTTCAACATACTCCTGAGTGATCTGGAAAAAGGGGTAAACAGTGAGGTGGAAACATTTGCAGATAATACAAACCAACTCAATTTAGTTACGTCCAAAAGAAAGCGCAAAGTGTGACAAAGGGATCTCACCAAACTGAGTGACTGGGCAGCAAAAAGGCAGATGACATTCAATGTGGATCAATGCAAAGTAATGCACACGGGAAAACATGATCCCAATTCTACATCTAAACTGGTGGGATCTAAATTAGCTCTTACAGCTTAAGAAAGAGATCTTGGAGTCACTGTGGATACTTCTCTGAAAACATCTACTCAATGTGCATCGGCAGTCAAAAAGGTGAACAAAATGTTGGGAAGTCCTTAGGAAAGGGATGGCTAGCGAGACAGAAATATCATCTTGCCTGTGTATAAATCTGTGGTATGCCCACTGTGACGATGCGGTTCTGGCGGGACCCAACTGAGAATGGCAAATCAGGACCAATTGCTTAAACAGGGCAGTCACAGCCCTAGGCTGGGGTTTTTCCACCTCTAAGGCAAACCAAACCAGCCAGACAAAAAGGACTTTGGTCTCACCCCACTGGCTAACCACAAGTCACACAAGCAATTTCTTTAGACACTCCAGTCTCCCAGTATCACCACCAGTGCACTCGTCCTGGGGATAAATGGTTATGAAAACCAACACCCCAATAAAAGGAAAAGGTTCTCTCGATCCCAAAGGAACAAGCCCCAGACCCAGGTCAATATACACATCAGATCTTACCCACAAATCATGCTGTTGCCAATCCTTTAGAATCTAAAATCTAAAGGTTTATTTACAAAGGGAAAAAGGTAGAGATGAGAGGTAGAATTGGTTAAATGGAATCGATTACATACAGTAATGGCAAAGTTCTTAGTTCAGGCTTGCAGCAGCGATGGCATAAACTGCAGGTTCAAATCAAGTCTCTGGAACATCCCCCATTGGGATGGGTTCTCAGTCCCTTGTGTAGAGCTTCAGTTTGTAGCAAAGTCCCTCCAGAGGTAAGAAGCAGGATTGAAGACAAGATGGAGATGATGCATCAGCCTTATATAGGCTTTTCCAGGTGTAAGAACCTCTTTGTTCTTACTGTGGAAAATCACCGCAAAATGGAGTCTGCAGTCACATGGACAAGTCTCTGCATACCTTGCTGAGTCACAAGGCGTGTCTGCCTTCTCTCCATGGGTCAATTGTGTAGCTGATGGTCCTTAATGGGCCATCAAGCAGGCTAACCAGAGCTAACACCAGCTTGTCTGGGATATCACCCAGAAGCACATCACCAACTTGAAATACAGACAGTATAGAGCCAATATACATAACTTCAACTAAAATGATACATGCACACAGACAGCATAATCATAACCAGCAACCCATAACCTGGTTTTAGACACCTTATATGACCCCCTTTACCTAAGATTTGGTGCCACTACAGGACCTCGGTTGCAGCCCATGTTCTATATGGTCCCAATTTATATCAATAACGTCACACCCACATTTGAATACTGGAGTTGGTCCCCCATCTCAAAAAGATATATCAGAATTGGGAAAAGTACGGAAAAGGGCAACCAAAATGATTAGGGTATGGAACAGCTTCCATGTGAGGTGAGATTAATAAGACTGAGGGGAGTTTTCAGCTTGGAAAAAAGATAACTAAATGGGGGCTAGGATAGAGGTCTATAAAATGATGATGGGTTTGGAGAAAGTAAAGAAGGAAGTATCAGGGGTAGCCGTGTTAGTCTGCCTCTGTAAGGAAGTGCTATTTACTCCTCATAACACAAGAACTGGGGTCACCTGATGAAAGGAATAGACAGCAGGTTTAAAACAAACCAAAGGAAGAATTTCTTCACCCAACACACAGTCAACCTGGGGAAACTTTGCCAGAGGATGTTGTGAGGGCCAAGACTATAACAGGGTCCATCAAAGAACTAGATAAGTTGATGGAGGACGGGTCCATCATTGGCTATTAGCCAGGATGGGCAGGGATACAAAACCATACTCTTGAGGTGTCCCCAGCCTCTGTTTGCCGGAAGCTGGGAATGGGCGACAGGGGATGGATCGCTTGATGATTCCCTGTTCTGTCGATTCCCTCGTGGGCACCTGGCATTGGCCACTGTGGGAGGATAGGATTCTGGGCTGGCTGGACCATTGGTCTGATCCAGTATGGCCGTTCTTATGACCAATAGAGGGCAGTCCCCACCAGCAATACTTATATTTGGTGCGCTGAAAGGGCTAACTTTCCAAAGCTGACCCAAAGGTTTAGTAAAAGTGTTTTGGAGAAAAACACTAAACAGAACAATGCGAATGAAAACTGGGAGGTATTGTTTAAGGAGCTTGTTAGATGGGGCATAAGCCATATTGCCTAATTAGCTGAGCTTGCAATGGCCTTCCACTCAACTCGCTGACATTTCTCCGTCTGCAAATGTGGTACCCATTTTAAAACCAAGATCCAATCAATTACAACATGTCCGGGAAGATTCTAGGCATCAATGATCTGATCATTGGGTTGATGGCGGTAAACAAGAGCTTCCTAAGAGCCACCCTCATCCTCTCTCCCCTTTCTGCTCCCGCATCCTCTGCAAACTTTCGAAGACAGATGCCTCATGATGGCCTTTGATCGTGGGGATGTTGCCTCTTGGTCAGGGTTTCGGCCCTTTTGGGGGGAAGGACGCAGCAGATGGCGGGGGAGCCCAGGGCCTCCCATGGGCTCTGACCCAGCCCACTCTAAGGGCAACACTTCTTACCACCCCGCTATTGTCCTAAGTTCACAGTTTATCACAGGAAGCTCTGACGGGTGTCAACTCACTGATACTTCTTCTCAGCCGGGCGTGGCATGGCAGCTCTCTCCTTGGGTTGGCAGCTGCCTCTGTTATGCTGACAGAGCCAGACTGGTGACGAGGTGGTGGGTGGGATTGAACCGGGGACCTCTGGAGCTTAGTGTGTGGGCCTCTACAGCATGAACTAAAAGCCACCCGGCTGTTAGCGAAGGCTGTATAGAAGACATGTTTTATTGCTCCCTCTAAGTGATCTCGGTCCCACTAGCTGGGACACCCCACCGCACCCTGGAGGTGTGTGGGTTACGTAGTTCCCCTAGCTGAGGAAGCGCATCCTGAGCTTCGGAGAGTTCCCAGCTGTAATCCCGGACGACCCCTGTAACAATGCGACCACTGGCAGGATGCTACTGAGAGTATCAATTCAGGACAAATTGCTTGGAGCAGGGCAGTCACAGCCCGAGGCTGGGTGCCCTTTACTATTAAAGCACGTCACAGCAGCCATGCAGAGAGGACTTCGGTTTTACCCCACTGGCCAATCGGACGTCAGACAAGCAATTCCCTCACCTATTCCAGTTCCCTTGTATCACCACCAGCACCACTCCTTATGGGGATGAATGGTTATGAAAACCAATACCCCAGTAAAAGAAAATGGGTTCTCTCAAAGGACCCCAAAGGACCAAGCCCCAGATGCAGGTCAATAGACGAGTCAGATCTTACCCACAAATCACGCTCTTGCAAATCCTTTAGCGTTGTTATGGAAAAATTGATCCATGTGTTGTGTTTTCAATCAGATCAGCCTGAGGCCTTTTATTGATTAGAAGCACGCAGGGGAGAACCGTTATGGAAACGGCCTCCCCGAAGCTGGTTACAGACAGCCTTATAAAGCTTAAAACCACAATTGTAATATGCAAATTACATAAATAATTTCCTTATTATTTTGCTAAAAAAAATTGCAAAGTTAATGCTGATTGGAGCAGGAGTAAATTTCTTCCATATTAGGCTTTTCCTGTTATTACTTATCTGTTCTATGCGGTTACGTGTTGACAGTCGGGGATATTACAAAATTGTTTTTCAGTCGGGGACTGTTAGGACTTTCCACTGTCTCCTCCGTGCCCCCCTGCTTGGCTTGTCTGGCCGGCCCTGGCAGCTTGACATGAGGCCTGGGCCTACAAGGCCTTGGATAACACTGGATTTTCCCTTACAACATCTAAAATATAAAGGTTTATTCATAAAAAGAAAGAAATATAGATGAGAGTTAAAATTTTTAAAGGAATTAATTACACACAGTAATGGCAAAGTTCTTGGTTCAGGCTTGTAGCAGTGATGGAATAAACTGCAGGTTCAAATCAAGTCTCTGGAGTCCATCCACAGCTGGGATGGGTCATTCAGTCCTTTGTACAGAGCTTCAGTTTGTAGCAAAGTCCCTCCGGAGTCATGAAGCTGCACTGAAAATAAGATGGAGACGAGGCATCAGCCTTTTATAGCCTCTTGCCATGTCGTCTTTGCTTTCTTTGTCCCAAGGACACTCTATGCAGCACGTGGCATAGAAAAACCTTAGAGTTCTGTCCATAGGCAGGTCCCTGCAGACCTTGCTGAGTTACAAGGCGTATCTGCCTTCTCTCAGTGGGTCGATTGTAGAGCTGATGGTCCTTAAGGGCCATCAAGCAGGCGAGGCAGAACTGACACCAACTTGTCTGGAGTGTTCCCCGGAAGCAGAGCACAAGTTTGAAATACAGGCAGCATAGAGCCAATATTCATAACGTCAACTACAAAAATGATACACATCTAGAGATAGCATCATTATAATCAGCCAATCAGAACCTCTCCATAGACCCCCTTACACGACAACCTTTCTACAATATTGGCTGCAAATATAGAACAGCGGTCACAATGGTGATCTATACAGTTACAGATTATGTCAATAACGTCACAGGAGGTGACACGGCATCAGTGAGACTGATACTGGAATACTGTCTCCAATTTTGGAGTCTTCATTTGAAAAAGATGTTGTGAAATTGGAGCTGGGGCAGCAAAGAGCCACCAAAGGTTCTGAGGGCTGGAGAAAAATGCCTTCTAGTGAGCTACTGAAAGAGCTCAACCTGTTTAGCTTATCAAAAGAAGATTGAAAGGTGACTTCACTGAAGTGTTGAAGTGCCTTAATGGAGAGAAAAGATTGGGTATTAAAGGGCTCTTTAATCTAGCAGAGAAAGGCATAAGAAGACCCAATGGCGGGAAGGTGAAGAGAGACAAATTCATATTACAACTAAGGCACAAATATTCAACAGCGAGGATGATTCATCACAGGAACAAGCTACCAAGGAAAGTGGTGGATTCTCCATCTCTTGATGTCATTTCATGAAGACTAGATGCCTTTCTGGAATGTGTTTGCCTCAAAACTAGCTCTTGTGTCATACAGGAGGCCTGTGATGTGCAGGGGGTCAGATTAGATGCTCTAATGGTCTCTTCTGGCCATAAAGTCGACTAATTTCTAAAAAACTGACGGTAGCATTGGGAGCAGCGTCTGATGTTTCCCTGTCTAGCCGGCTTGCTGCCTAGAACGAACGCTCCTTGAGTGGGGTGATCCACAGGGAGTAGCTCAAACCTCCAAAGTGCCTGGCCAGGGGCAGGACATTGGCACAGCAAGGGAGGGGTGTGGCAGTGACATCACAAAGGCCTTTTGCAGGACCTCAGCCTATTGGTCTAAGGTGGTGGGGAGGTGGTGACCTCACAGAGAGATGCTGACATCAGCCAGGCAGGACAGGGGTGAGGGGCCAGGGAAACCTCAGAGACCCCTGTGGCTTTGCTCCAGCAAGTCTCCTTCTCCAGGTCTCTCTCTGAGGACTGAGAGAGTATTCGGGTTCACGGACGTGAGCGCCAGGAGGAACCTCTTTCGAGTTTTCTCCTTCCCTTTTAGTGATTTTACTAGAAAACAGCCGTCCCTGTTTAGAAGGTAAGAGCCTCCTGGAGGTGTGAAACCTGTTCAGTCTGATCCATCTGTTGCAGGGCAGTGCTCTGCAGCTCCCACTGTGGGAGGTCCACCCAAAAATGTGGGGCTGAAATAGAGCTCGGGCAGTGATCCCCACCAATGACCTGGGCCATCCTTTGGGCTCTCTGGTGAGAACCCTCAGCCTCGCATCCTCAGTCTCTACCCTGATTGGCTGAGCAGGGGGTTATTGACAGGGAGGAGACTCAGATCCTTGTTCTCTTTGAAGACCAAGGAAATAAGTCAGAACCAGTTCTGTGTTTGATGAATTTTGCTGCTTCTCTGCATTAATGGTCTCTGAGCAGTTCATGATTCTCTCTAACATTGCAGTTCTCCTCAAATACTTGCTGAATAATTACTGTGCACTGTTGTTGATCTGGAGCTCATCACAGAGCTCTTTACTCAGGTCATTCCATGTCTGAAATTCAAGATCTGATGGTTAGTTTGTAAAAGCAGCAAAGAGTCCTGTGGCACTGTATAGACTAGCAGATGTTTTGGAGCATGAGCTTTTGTGGGTGAATACCCACTTCGTTGGATGCATGTAGTGGAAATTTCCAGGGGCAGGTATATTGAAAATCAGGGCTCTTGGGTCCTATTCCCAACTCTGCCACTGACTGGCTGTGTGACCTCAGACAAGTCAATTCTCCTTTCTCAGCCTTAGCTTCTCCCTCTTTCGAGTAGGGATAATAATGATCCGCTCCTACCTACTTCACGGTGGGTGGAGGCAGAGCCGGCTCTAGGTTTTTTGCCGCCCCAAGGAAAAGAAAATTTGGCTGCCCCCACCCCAGCCCTGGGCTCCCCCCATAACCCTTGCTGCCCGAGCCCTGGGCTCTGCCCCCACACCCGCACCCCCTGCTGCCCCAGCCCTGGGCTCTGCCCCCCACACCTGCACCCCCCTGCCACCCCAGCTCTGGGCCTCCCCCCCACCTGCACCCCCCCTGCCGCCCCAGCTCTGGGCTCTGCCGCCCCCACCCGCACCCCCTGCCGCCCCAGCTTTGGGCCTCCCCCCCACCTGCAGCCCCCTGCCGCCCCAGCCCTGGGCTGCCCCTTCCCCACCAGTGCTCCCCCACACACACCCTCTGCTGCCCCAGCCCTGGGCTCCCCCCACACACCTGCACCCTCCTTCTGCCCCAGCCCTGGGTCACTGGTAACTTGCTCCCAGGGTGGGTCATTCAGCAGGAATTATGGATGTGCACAGAACACAGACAGGACTGGTTCCCGCATGGTTACAGAGCTGCAGGAAAGTGGAACCATTTTCAGCTTGTGTGATTGGAGGAGATCTGAATGCATATTATAAGACTGTCCTCCATAAATGAGGAAAAGTCGAGGTGCCTTTATTATTCTTTGTTTCTATGGGGAATTTACCAGTGCAATATCACTGTCTTCCTTTTAAACAAACAAAACTAGAAAAAAAATGGCAATGGCTGTTGAAAATAGCAATTCCAGTCCTAAAAACCCCTGGGAAGCATTTCTTGCTCAATTTTATCTAGTCGGATGCCCCTGGAACAATGGGATCGAGAAACCTGCATCACTGAAAATGCAGCCATGGAGACACCACACAGCAGCCTTGCCTAGCAGGGGCAGGGGGACGAGAAGGGACATCATCCGAGCTCCCTGCATCCAGGTCACTTTCCTCAGCCGGGCTGCATCAGGGGAGGGCAGAGAGCAGCAGCTTCTGATGCTCCCTCACAGCCCAGCCCAGGTGGGGAGAGCGACCAGGACGCAGGGAGCACATAGTGCTGCTCCTCGCTCCCCCCACCCTCTGTGGGGCCACGGAGGAGCATTGGGGCAGGGGAGAGCAGTGAGCACCTTTGCACGGCCACACGGTGCCCTTTGACCCCCTGGAGCCCTGGGCGGCTGCCGGGGGCCCCACCCCTAAGGCCGGCCGGGCTCCCCAGCACGAGCAGCAGAGACACAGGGAGACTGGCCACCCACTGAGCAGAGGTAGCCTGGGCGGCTCGTAATGGAGGCTCGGGGGGGCTCAGCCTCCCCAAACCTTGCGTCGCCAAGGGGACAGTGGGGCCCATGACTAGGGGCCCTGGCCAAATTAGGCCCCCCCTGGAAAAGTCTCCCCCATGTCAGCCCCAGGACTGGAGGAGCTCCCACTCCCTGCTACGGCCCGGGGGCTGCAGCAGGGGCACAGAGCGTCTCGGGTCTCGGGGCCGCAGCGGGGCCGGGGTAAAGGAGTGACCGGGTGGGGCCAGTGGGGGAAGGGGTGGAAGGGGGCGGAGCCACACACAGAAGTGGCGGGGGGGCAGGGTTCCGGTGCTGGGGCCCCCGCACTTGTTCTCCCTTTCCCTGGGCTTTGGCATCACTAACCCCTGCTGAGCGAGTAGGGGTCAGTGGTCCCCAAAACGTGAGGCGTGACTCCTAGGGGGACACAGAGGAAGATTGATGGGGGCACCTCAGGGCCTGAGCCAGCCCCCATGGAGGGCAAGGAGGGAGCCCCACTCTGTCCCAGCTCTTCCCCAACCCCACCCTCAGCCTGGGCCCCTGGCTCCCTGCCCGGCCTCGACCCCCTGACCCCTGTCCGCACCTCTCTCCCCAGCAAGCAACGGCCCCACTCCCAGCCCCGGTTCTTGACCGCGGCTTCCGAGGGGCAACAGCCATGGATACGAGGGCGCAGTGTGAAATGTTTGGGGAACACTGGGTTAGGGTGACGTCCTCAATCACTTCTCTGCAGTCCAATGAAAGCGATTCCTCCCCCACCCATCCCTCCGTCAGGACGGCCTAGGTATGTTCTGCTTCCCTTCACTCGTACAGGGAGGAGAATAACATTTCATTCCACTCAATGCTAAAGTGATTTGCAACCCACCACCATCCCAAACTGGTCATTTTGGGGAAGCGGCCCCCTCATGCTGCATAGCTAGGCAGAGTAGGGGTGTCTGTGCAAACACGGCCTGTTCCTGAAGTCTTCCCCCAACTCCTCACTAGATGTGAGGGGGGAGCTCATTCAGCTCCTGCTTACGCTTAGTATTGGGAAACTCCTTAGTGTCCCTATCTCTGCTGGCCTTAGATTTCTTGTCCTGTCTTTTTTTTTTACAGCTCAGATGAGGTGGCCAAGTGGTTACGGTGAAGGACTGATAATCCATTGTGCTCTGCATGTATGGGTTTGAATCCCATCCTCATCGGAGGCATTTAGTCTTCACTCTCCTTTACAGACAACCATCTCCCCTTTGGTACAATGAGATCAAACAATGTTGCCTCTTGCAAACAAAAACCTTCTCAGAAACTCCGACACCCCCCGTTGCTTTAAATAAAATGTCTAAATCCCAGATTTCTAAAAAATTTCTCTAGTTCTGTATTTTGTAGTTTTTATCTCAAAAGGTAATGTTACCTCAAGCTGAATAAGGCAGCGCTTCAAAAGGAAAACGTTAGCAATGGCAGGGGAGAAATAGGAAAGGAAAACGCCCCTTTTCTCAGAAGATACAAACTCGACTCCCTCCTGTCTCTGTCACCAGTGGATTTAGCCTCCCTCCTTGTGAGCTGTAAATACAATAAAGAGGAGACAAGGGGGGTTGGCACAAACAAAGGTCAGTGTAGTCAGGGTAAAGGTACAGAAACCTGGGGGAAGAGGGGAAAATGCAAACAATGAATCCAATGAAACAGCGACTGGCTTTGGGAGCTTAACGCTCAGGCCCAGAAACCCTCCCTTGGAAAGCGGAAAACACTAAACGATGTCCCAGCACAGAAACCTTTCCCCCCTGTGCAGGTGCAGCGGGTCCCACGGGCCGGCGCGAGGCCCAGGACCTTCCACTCTCCGGCTGGTTTAGAGCCATTGAGGAGGAGCCCTGGGGCGTCCAGACGACGGGTGGGTTTCGTCGCTGGCAGGGAGGCCCTGAGGGAGGCTGGACACCAGGAATGCAGGACGGCAGGAATGGTGGTGACAGGCCTCCTGTTCCTCAGTCTCACGGCGGGACCGAGGGGGCTCGCCACTCTCCGGCTCGGGAGCACTGGGAAGACCCGAACGTGGACGGGTGACTCAGAGATTCCCTCCTTCCTCATCACTGCAGAACTGTTACCCTTTGTCTGAGCCAGGCAGAGTTTATCTTCATCACATTCTATCCATCCATTCATGTGATGAAGCATTCTCCGTTGTCTGTGCTTGGAGATGATGCTTTGACTTCTTTAATCCTATACCAGAGTCGCTATGAGTGGAGATGAAAGTGTCAAAGACCTGGAAGGGGAATTCAAATGGATCCCAAACACAGTGTGATCATTGGGAGTTTAAATCCCAGGTTCCATCTATTGGCAAAGCCACTTCTAACAAGGTAGCTGTTTTGTCCTCCATTATGGCACAAGTTTGAAATACGGGCAGCATAGAGCCAATATTCATAACATCAACTACAAAAATGAAACATATCTAGAGATGGCATCATTATAATCAGCCAATCAGAACCTCTCCATAGACCCCTTACACGACAATCTTTCTACAATATTGGCTGCAAATATAGAACAGCGGTCGCAAGAGTGATCTATACAGTTACAGATTATGTCAGTAACGTCACAGGAGGTGGCACAGTATCAGTGAGACAGATACTGGACTCCAGTTCTGGTGTCCTCATTTGAAAAAGATGTTGTGAAATTGGAGCTAGGGCAGCAAAGAGCCACCAAATGTTCTGAGGGCTGGAGAAAAATGCCTTCTAGTGAGCTACTGAAAGAGCTCAACCTGTTTAGCTGATCAAAAGAAGATTGAAAGGTGAGTTCATTGAAGTGTTGAAGTGCCTTAATGGAGAGAAAATATTTGGTATTAAAGGGCTCTCGAATCGAGCAGAGAAAGGCCTAACAAGACCTAATGGCTGGAAGGTGAAAAGAGACAAATTCATATTACAACTAAGGCACAAATATTCAACAGCGAGGATGATTCACCACAGGAACAAGCTACCAAGGAAAGTGGCGGTTTCTCCATCTCCTGATGTCATTTCATGAAGATTAGATGCCTTTCTGGAATGTGTTTGCCCCAAAAGTAGCTCTTGTGTCATACAGGAGGCCTGTGATATGCAGGGGGTCAGATGAGATGCTCTAATGGTCTCTTCTGGCAATAAAGTCGACTCATTTCTGAAAAACTGAGTGCAGCATTGGGAGCAGCGTCTGATGTTTCCCTGTCTAGCCGGCTTGCTGCCTAGAACGAACACTCCTTGAGTGGGGTGATCCACAGGGAGTAGCTCAAACCTGCAAAGTGCCTGGCCAGGGGCAGGACATTGGCACAGCAAGGGAGGGGTGTGGCAGTGACATCACAAAGGCATTTTGCAGGACCTCAGCCTATTGGTCCAAGGTGGTGGGGAGGTGGTGACCTCACAGAGAGATGCTGACATCAGCCAGGCAGGACAGGGGCGAGGGGCCAGGGAAACCTCAGAGACCCCTGTGGCTTTGCTCCAGCAAGTCTCCTTCTCCAGGTCTCTCTTTGAGGACTGAGAGAGTATTCGGGTTCACGGACGTGAGCGCCAGGAGGAACCTCTTTCGAGTTTTCTCCTTCCCTTTTAGTGATTTTACTAGAAAACAGCCGTCCCTGTTTAGAAGGTAAGAGCCTCCTGGAGGTTTGAAACCTGTTCAGTCTGATCCACCTGGTGACAGTTGAATTCTAGGCAGGGAAAACACGAGCTTAAGGAAGCAGAATTTTATTCCGCACATGGGATTTTGTCCAGTGGTGAGCTTTAACCGGTTCGCACTGGTTCGCGCGATCCGGTTGTTAAATTTAGCAGCCCTTTTAGAACTGGTTGTTCCAGGACAACCAGTTCTATAAGGGCTTTATTTAACAAAAGCTCCGGCCCAAGCTCACTTCCCGCTCCTCTCCTGCTCCGCCGCCTTTCTCCTCCCCCTCCCCTGCTTCCCGCGAATCAGATGTTCGCGGGAAGCCTGAACAAGCAGCAGGCAGGTAAGCTGGGGCGCGGGGGAGGGGAGGTGCGGCTTGGTGGTGCGGCGGGGCTCGGCTCCTGCCCCGGCCCTGCGGTCCGGCCGGGCAGCGTGGCGCGGCGGGGCTCGGCTCCTGCCCCGGGGTCGGGCCGGGCGGCGCGGCGGGGCTCAGCTCCTGCCCCGGCGTCAGGGTCCCAGCCCCAGCCCAGCTGGGCCCCCATTTTCAGGCAGCAAGGTAAGGGAGCAGGGAGGGCAGGGGAGTTGGGGGGTGGATTAATGTTGGAGCAGTCAGAGGGCAGGGAACAGGGGGATTGAACGGGGGCAAGGGTCCCAGGGGGCAGCCAGAAAGGAGCAGGGGTTGGATGGGGTGGGGGGGCAGTCAGGGGCAAGGGTTCCAGGGACAGTCAGGGGACAGAGAGAAGGGGTGGTTGGATGGGGTAGGGGTCCCCGGGTGCCATCAGGAATGAGAGAAGGGGTTGGATGGGGTGGCAAGGGGCAGTCAGGGGACAGGGAAAGTGGGTGGATAGGGCATGGGGAGGCTGTCAAGGAACATGGGGGGGTTGGAAGGGGCAGGAGTCCCGGAGGGGGGCATGACCCCTCATGGGGTGAGGAGGAGGGAACCGGTTGTTAATATTTTGGCAGCTCATCACTGATTTTGTCCCTTAGAATCACTGGAGACATTGGGGTTTGAGCTTTTTGTTTCACCTTTTCCTCCCTCCCCCCCTCCCTCCCTCCTTTCTCTTCGTCTCTTGCATATTTTGTCCTTTCTCCTGTTCCCCTCCCACTACCACCTGTGTGTGTGTGTGTGTGTTGCGGGGAGTGCTCTGCAGCTCCCACTGGGGGAGGTCCATTCAAAAATGTGGGTCTGAAATAGTGCTCGGGCAGTGATCCCCACCAGTGACCTGGGCCATCCTTTGGGCTCTCTGGAGAGAACCCTCAGCCTCCCCTCATCAGTCTCTATCCCTGATTGGCTGAGCAGGGGGTTATTGACAGGGAGGAGACTCAGATCCTTGTTGTTCTCTTTCAAGACCAAGTAAATAAGTCAGAACCAGTTCTGTGTTTGATAAATTTTGCTGCTTCTCTGCATTAATGGTCTCTGAGCAGTTCATGATTCTAACATTGCAGTTCTCCTAAAATACTTGCTGAATAATTCCTATGCATTGTTGTTGGTCTGGAGCTCATCACAGAGCACTTTATTCAGGTCATTCAATGTCTGAAATTCAAGATCCGATGGTGAGTTTGAAAATCAGGGCTCTTGGGTCCTATTCCCAACTCTGCCACTGACTGGCCATGTGACCTAAGACAAGTCAATTCTCCTTTCTCAGCCTTAGCTTCTCCCTCTTTCAAGTAGGGATAATAATGATCCGCTCCTACCTACCTCACGGTGGGTGGAGGCAGGGCTGGCTCTAGGTTTTTTGCCGTCCCAAGCAAAAAAAAATGTTGGCTGCCCCCACCCCAGACCTGGGCTCTGCCCCCTCCACCCACACCCCCTGCCATCCCAGCCTTCGGCTCTCCACTCCCAACCCACACCCCCCTGCCAACCCAGCCCTGGGCTCTCCCCCCCACATACCCCATGCTGCCCCAGCTCTTGGCTCCGCCCTTTCCCCTCACTGCTCCTCCACCGACACACCCCCTGCCACCCCAGCCCTGGGCTCTCCCCACACACACCCCTGCACTCTCCTTCCACCCCAGCCCTGGGTCACTGGTAACTTGCTCCCAGGGTGGGTCACTCAGCAGGGATTTTGGATGTGCACAGAACACAGACAGGATTGGTTCCCATATGGTTACAGAGCTGCAGTAAAGTGGAACAATTTTCAGCTTGTGTGATTGGAGGAGATCTGGATGCATATTATAAGACTGTCCTCCATAAATGAGGAAAAGTTGAGGTACCTTTATTATTCTTTTGTTCCACTCTTTCTTTCTCTGGGGAATTTGCCAATGCAATATCACTGTCTTCCTTTTAAACAAATAAAACAAAAACAAACAAAAAGTCAATGGCTGTTGAAAATTGCAATTCCAGTCCTAATAACCACTGGGAAGCATTTCTTGCTCAATTTTATCCTACTTTTTCTACAGCAAATGACAGTGGATCAGCATATTTGATTTGGGAGAAATGAAGTAACAGCTGCCCAAACTGAGCGGGAGCACTCCTGAATGTTGAGGTGTTCAAATCTGGAAGGCAGGCGCTAGATTCCCTTTCTGAACATTAGCTAAATCTGGAAAGGAAAAGTCAATTTCTGCTTCCACGGCTCAGGAGTGGAAATCATCCTACGTGCCTGGGGCTGTATCTAGAGCTGCCCAGGTCCAGCAGAGCCTCCCCTCCCTCACTTTTCATTTTAAATTCTAGTGGGATCCACGTACCTCCCTTGCCAGGTTTCAGCTTGAGAGGGGCCCTGTGCATTTAGTCCCCCCAGTTCCTTCTTTGGGGGCTGCCAGGTGAGGCCACACCAGTATCCCTCAGCCGGTCTGGGGGTGTCTTCTGAAGGGGATGTCTGGGGAAAGCTTTCTAGTCCAAAACGTCGGTGGCTGGAGGGGGGGCGCCATTTTCAGCAGTTTAATGTTTGGTGCTGCAGTGATTGACTGCTGGGTGCAGTAATATAGTGACCCCTGGGGCTTTGAATGAGGCTTTACACTGGAGGGGGTGAGGGGGCAAGTGGGGAGCAGATGGACGAGTGGGTGGGCAAGTGGCAGGTGGGCACAGAGGTGAGCAGTGAGCCAGCAGGGGCTCTAGGGGCGGGCATGGGGGTTTCTGGCAGGGGAGGGAGGAGGTGAAAGGAGGGGAGTGGTGGGTGGGGGACTGACTAGCAGGAGATGCAGCAGGCCAGTGGGGGGCTAGGGGGTGAAGAGGGGTGTGATGGTGTGATCTGGTCACCCTATGGGTGCCGTTTTTCTCCCTCCCCCCTCCCCCAAACCTTCCTTTTCGGCCCACAGCTGTTTCTGTGGGGCGGGCAGCGCTGGGGGGTGTTGTTTCTACAGGGATGGGTGGCGCTGGGGAGGTGTTTCAAGGGGGCTGGGTGGCAGAGCAGGGGGCGCAATTTTATACTCTTGGCTTGGGTGTAAAAATAGCTAGTTATGGCTCTGGGACCCCAAATTGCGCTAGGTGCTGTACAATCCCTGGCCCACACTGGGACACCCAGGGGGTTCCCCTCAATCTCCCTGAGCCTCTGCTGCCCAACTGCTTCTGACTCCATCTGGATCACCCACACCCCCCCGCAAAAACCCACCTTTCCAAACAGTCCTTCTTTCCCTGCCCCCTGATTCTGCTTTCACACCCTGGGCCCATCTCCTCTCTTCATCCCTCCCGCCCCAGGTGAGCAGAGATGGAGGCAACTTCAGCCACTGGAGCCAGCCCCAGCGAGCGCTGCAGCCCGCCCGGGGGGTGTTTGCAGACACAGGAAGGGAGCAGCTGGGAGCGGGGGAGTGCTGGGAAGAAGGAGGCAGGAGAACAAATCCCAGAGACCCAACAGGGGCAGCTCCTGGGGGCGGGGCTCCGGCACAGCCCAGGGGCGGGGCAGCTCCTAGGGGCGGGGCTCCGGCACAGCCCAGGGGCGGGGCAGCTCCTGGGGGCGGGGCTCTGGCACAGCCCGGGGGGGGGGGCGGCTCCTGGGGGCGGGGCTCTGGCACAGCCCGGGGGCGGGGCAGCTCCTGGGGGCGGGGCTCTGGCACATTGTGAGGCAGGAGCCCGGGCTCAGCAGCTGCTCCCTGGTGGCCACGTGCTGCCGGCAGCGCTGGAGCCGCCCGGGCCGGAGCAGAGCCGCTGTTCTCAGCTGCAGCAGGAGCTGCCCCCGGCCCCGCTGGGCTCCAGGTGGGGACAGAGCCTGGGGCCCGGGGTTCCCCTGGGTGCGGCTGGCGGGGCGGGAGGGGAGAGGCCGGAGCTGCAGGGGGGGAAGGGCGGGGCGGCAGGCGGGGGGTTGATCGGTCTCTGGGCACCAGGGGAGCCCCGGAGCAGAGTGTGTGTGTGAGTGTCCCGGGCCCAGGCGTGCGCAGGGGGGGAGCCCCGGCACCCCAATGCCCTGAGCCCCGGCTGGGGGGGGCTGCTCCCCCCCTGCTCCTGGGGGGCTGAGTGAGCCCCCCCAAACAGCCCCAGGGGTCGGTGGGGGGCGGGGCCAGCAGCAGCAGAACCCCCCCCCCGCTCCCCTGGGACTGCCCCGCCCCGCTCGGGCTGGGGGCTCTGCCAGGGCCCCGCGTGAATCGCTGCTCCCTGCCCGCCAGGCTCGGCTCCGGCCACAGCAGCGGCGGGTGCCCCGGGGAGCCCAGCTGGGCGGGGGCTCGGGGAAGTTGGGGGGAGGAGAAGCTCCAGATACCGGCAGGGGGCGGGGAGGGGGAGAGGAGTCGAGCTGGGGAGGCGGGGAGGAGAAGTCCCGGGCTCCTGCAGGAGCTGCAGTGGTGGGGATGGAGGGGGCGAGGAGCCACCCTGGGTTAGGCAGGAGAACCCCGGACCGTGGCAGAAGATGTGGGGCTGAAGTCCCCGGCTCGGGAGCCCCAGCCACCTTAGTGGCAGAAGTTGCAGGGCTGAAGCCCTGACCCCCCTCTGTGTGGAGCTGGCCTGAGCTGCTCTCGCTCCCATCCCCCCTGTGGAGCTGGCTCCCACTATCGGGCTGTGGAGAAATTCAGCCCAAATCTCCCCATGTTGGTATCTCCATTTCCCCCCCGCCCCCCATCACCCAGCCATGAATGGATTTAGCCCAGGAGGCAGGGTCAGTGTTGGCCCCATTGGGCAGGTGGGCTCTAGGGCACAACGAGGTGAAGTGACTTTCCCAAGTCTAAGCAGGGAGTCTGTGGCAGAGCAGAGACTCAAACCCAGAACACCTGAGCCTGAGTCCTGTGCCTTAACCACTAGGCAACCTTCCCACCGAAGGAGAGGGAACCTCCTCCGCCACTTTGAGTGTGTGGGTGGGAGCAGCCACTAGACAGAGCTGTCAGGAGGTGGGAAGGGGGGGTTGGATAGTTGGGGGGGGTCTCTGGAGGGGGCAGTCGGGACAAGGAGCAGGGGGGTTAGATGGGTTGAGGGTTCGGGGGGTGGAGCGGGGTCGGAGCAGGCAGGGAGCAGAGGGAATTGGATGGGTCAGGAGTTCTGGGGGTCCTGTCAGGGGGTGGGAAGCGGTTGGATGGGGCGTGGGAGTCCTGGGGTTCTGTCTCAGGGCGGGGGTGTGGATAAGGGTCAGGGGGACAGGTAGGGGGTAGGGTCCTAGGGAGGCAGTTACAGTGGGGGGGGGTCTCAGGAGGGGGCAGTCAGGAGACAAGGAGCAGGGGGGGGTTGGGGGTTCTGAGGGGGGCAGCCAGGGGGCAGGAAGTGGGAGGCAGTGGATGGGGTGGGGCTAGGGCGGGGCTCCCTGGGTGCGCACCCTAATGAAATGTGCTGCACACGCCTATGGTCACAGGGGTGAGCTACTCGCATCCTTTTCCTGTTTGTGCCATTTCTTTCCATCTCAAAACCTGAGAACAATTCTCTCTGGTTCTTTCTCTTCTCTCTCCCCTCCCCACATGTGGCTAGAAAATCCAAGGAGATTCCCTCGTTTTCCCTAAAATTATTGACTCTCTAGTCTCTCATTTTCCCTATTTTCTCCATAATTCTTCAATTCTCCTCAGCTTTGGGATGTGAACCCAGCCCGTTTATCTGCAGCAATTTGTCCTTGGGTAGGTGGAATTTGCTGTCCTGTGTCACTCCCCCAGCGTGGGTGGGGGTTAGTAGGTGCTGGCTGGGGGAGCCCGCAGACACGGCTGCCTCTGGGGTGAGATGGGGGGGCCGATCTCTGCCAGCGACAGGACATGGCCGCACAGGAGGGGAAGGGAGGAGCCAGTGTCCCTATGGAGCCTGCCCAGCCCCTTTGGTTCTGCTCCTTTCCAGCATTTTGTTCAGAGACTTTATTACTGGGGAGGCTGAAAAATCTCCCTGTGGGCTTAGCCTGGCAGGAGGGACCAGGTCTCCCCGGCAATAAAGAGATGGAGCATGTTCCCAGCATGGCAGAGCCTAGGCTGTGTCTCTGCAGGGAAAGATCCTGGGGGAATCGTGATGTGACATGAACTAAAGCCTGTTCTGAAACCTCCGCAACTGCCCTTCTCGCCCTGCCAGGCTGCAGGATGTTGTCCATGTTTCGCTCCAGCTCATCCCATCCTCCCATGGGACAGGGAAGGGAAATGGCTGCAGAGGATCCCGTCCAGGTAGGGGTTATTGGGGAGTTGCTGGTGGGTTCCTGCTGGAGGGAGAGGGACACCAAATGCACTGGAGGAGGGAGGCTTGGGCAGTCTGGTTTGGGGGTTGGAGTTTGCCAAAAAATTCCCAGGGTGGAGAATGGGAGGAGGCCAGGGGGCAGCAAACCTGTTGGGACTTGTTCAATATGTGGCTTCCATTCTAGGAACAGACCCATGAGGTTAGAGGGCGGAAATGCTCTAATTTGTGGGACAGGAAACAACCCCCCTAGGTGGGGCTAGGAAAATGGGCCAGAATCCCAGGGCTGGAGCCTGACCTGATTAACCAGTGGCTGCTGTGAGATGTGAGGGGCACCCACCAGGGAGGCTTGGGGGGGTTCTTAACCTTTTTCTTTCTAAGGCCCCCAACGTGCTATAAAAACTCCACGGCCCTGCATATGCCTGGTTCTCTGCGTATAAAAGCCAGGGCTGGCGTTAGGGGGCGGCAACCAGGGCAGTTGCCTGGGGCCCCATGTGACAGGCCCCCCCCGCAAAGCTAATTGCTCAAGCTTTGGCTTCAGCCCCTGGTGACAGGGCTCATGGCCCCAGGCAGGGAGGTTTGGGCTTTCTGCCCTGGGCCCAAGCGAGTCTGACACGGGCCCTGCTTGGAGGCCCCCCTGAAACCTGCTCACAGCCCCCCAGAGGCCCAGGGGCCCGTAGCTGAGAACCACGGCCTTAGGGGATGTGCCCCTCCCCCACACCCAGCTCCAGGGCTGGCCTTAGAGAAAATGGTGCCCTGGGTGAACTTGTATTTTGGTGCCCCCCATCCCCCCTGGCCGTCACGGGCTCCTTGGGCTCCCCACCATCATGTCCAGACCCCGGTGCCTCCCTCTAGGGCTTAGTTTGTATTGAAAGAGGCGCCAGTGCTCAGCCCCAGCACAAATTCAGCACTGGCAGGGCGGCCTCCCAGCAGTGGCTGCTGGCCGAGCACCCAGCTCTGAAGGCCATGCCACCGCCAGCAGCAGCGCAGAAGTGAGGGTGGCCTGGTGTGTGGTGTATTGTGCAGCCTTTTATTTTATGTAAAGTGCAGTTTGTAATGTGGCATTACACCCCTGCGGGGTCGGCTCTGGTGGCGACAGTTTCAAGCTTAACAGAGTGAAAGTCGCCTCAGCTACTTGCTTCAAATGTACAGTCTCTAGGAACACACACAGACCAAGGGTAGTGACCACACAGACATTCACAAGCACAAGGTCTAGTCAGTTTTACAAGTTTTATTAAAGTTACAGTTAAGGTTATGACGACCCAAGCGCACAGAAATTCTATAAAGACCTGTGCAAAAGTTACACCTCTAGTTCTACTCACATCCTGAACAATAGTATTAGGGTCTGATGTGTCTCTCATGGATTGATCATCAGTAGAGGGATGGTTCCTGCTGGACTTTCCCATAGGGAGCTCAATTTTCCTGCTGTGGGCACCCCCTTTATATAATGTGAATCTGATTATACCTCATTAGCATGGACATACAACCTGTATCCTGTGGTTAAGGCACATTTGGAAACAGAGGTGCATTTCCAGAATTTTTTTATTTAAAATTAATCTTCCGGCTAATTTTTCACCCTGTTCCCACTTGGTACCTCTTTTCCCATCATCTTAGGGCATCGGGTTATTCCTCGGCCATTTACTTCTGTCAGCATTTCTTAGCTCCAAGGCCTAAAATAGCTAAGCTAAAATCTTGCAGGTCTCAGCCTACAGGCCTTGCGTGTCAGCCCTATTTACGTAGATCCCTAATACATGATTATTCTCGCTACAGACTGATCAATCGATTCTCTATTTAGCATACAGTGATTCTATATGACATAACGTGTTAGTTATTTATAACACCACACAGTAAATGAACAGTAACTAAAATCACTGGCTGCCATTCCCACCCTTACTCCTACACTGCTGCTGTGGCCTGTGGTGTCCGGCGCTCTGCCTGCAGCTCAAGACGGGCTTTGCGCTCTCACATGGGGGCTGCATCTTGCTGGAGCCCCAGATACCCTGCAGCCCTGTGGCTGCTCCTGGCTCACCAGGGGCCATTTCAGATTTTGGGGCGGGGGCAACTTTAACTGTGATCCCAGGGGCTACTGAGGCACCTGAAAACTGTAGGGTTTTTTGCAGAAAATAACTTAGAAATTCACTGACGAGCACTGTAACTAATTGTTATATAAAGAAAGATAAATATATACTGACTCCAGTTACAGCCACGTATTAAATTTAAAATTAAATTTAGAACAGTCAGGAGATAATACAGCAAGATATTCCCTATCCCAAGCCTTGAGGTATCCGTTCTGGAGCTCCAAGTGGGGGGAGGGGGCAGGGCTGCAGGAACAGTTGCAGGGGAGGCAGCTGAAGAGAAGTGGGGGGAGGAGAGACAGGACACCCCTGCTGGAGGAACCCCCTCAGCAAGGCCCCCCTGGACCGTCATGTCGTCTGCCCCCCACTGAGTCTGGCCCCGTCCAGCTCTTCACAATGAGAACAGCGCTGGGCTCCCTGCCAGCGAGCTCTCCCTGCACCTGCCAGGGCCTCCATCTCCTGTGTCCGTCTGTGGCTAGTGGGGGGGGATGGATCTGCTGGGAGAGACAAGGGGCTCTCGCTTCGTCCCTCCCCCTGGCGTTTCCTGGCTGCTCTGAGCGGGGTGGGGGTGGGACTCTGCCTGTGAGCCACCCAGAGCTTCCATTTGATCGGCTCCTCTGCCCCATGAGTGTGGGGCAGCAGGTACCGAGTGTTGGGCTCTTGCTCTTTCAGGGGCCGGTGACCTTCGAGGAGGTGGCTGTGTATTTCACCAGGGGAGAGGGGGCTCTGCTTGACCCCACTCAGAGAGCCCTCTACTGGGATGTCATGCAGGAGAACTATGAGACGGTGACCTCGTTGGGTAAGGAGTCCTGTCCCCTGGGTTATTAGAAGCTGTTGGGTCTCTGAAGAACCTGAGTAGTAATAACTTTATACCTTTATTTGTCATACAAGTTTTGACAGGTTTCCTTGCCCCCACTTTTTTGCCTTATCTCCCATCCACTAGAATAATTCTTGGACATGTGCCTTTTTCGTGCCTTCAGTCATTTTAAAATTGCATTGAATGTATCCTTATTGGCTACATTAATAACTGTAGTTTTCCTGCCTTTTCCTCTTTTTTTAAGAGGAAAACATGCCGCCTGTAGAATTCTAAATTGAGTAAATAGGTGTATGACTCATGCCTGGCTTGTGTGACAGTCAGATGAGCTCCTCTTTTGATAGGAGAGCACATAATGTTGCCATTCAGGAGCCCACGGTTGAAGGGAGAACAGAGCCATGGGAGGGGACGAGACCGGGGGGGGGGGAGTAGATAATTCTGGGGTGCCCGGACATGGGGCGGGTGTGTGCAGGCTAAGAGCTAAGAAGCAGCAAGGAGGGAGGAGGTTGTGAGAGACAAGGAGGAAACACAAGAAGTTCCCAAGGTGCCAGGAGGTGGTGCTGGCTGAGAGTAATTGGAGGAAGGGGAGGCGAGTGTGGGGGAAGGGCACTCAGGAAGTGGGCTGGGTGGGTTGGTGGGAGGGAGGAGAGGTTTGGGGATCTAGAGCTGTGGGGGATCCCAGACCTTTAACCCCGAATCCCTACCCAAGCCTTGTTGGTTTAGAGCCCACACTCCAGTTTTCTTTCAGTTCAGTTTCACGTCATTATACATTTTCCCCACAAATATTATTATTTTAACTCTTGAGCTCCCTCTCCCCCTCATAACCCCCCTCCCCACATAACCTCCCCATCTCTGTGCACAGCGACCCCGGCCACCGATCCTGAGTCCTCGCTGCATCCTCCCTCCCAGAGCAAGGCCCCTTCCCAGGCACAAATGGGCACATTGTTGATGATGTCACAGGGTGGTGGTGTAGCCTGTGCAATTTTTACACCGATAAGATGATGTGTCAGGGCACAACTCGCCCTTGTACATGGCCACTCACAGTTAATGGAGGAGATGAAATTGGGTGAAACACACAGAAACTTGATTTAATACAGACAGTTATAACTGAAATCACAGGCAAGGATCAATCCACGTAACAGTTAGACTAAGATCAGTATAGTAAAGAGGGGCTTGCACTGTGCGGACGTGCAAGATATGACACCAATGGAAACAAAGATCGAGGGGCAAGGGAGCCCATCAGAAGGGAGGGCCTGATAAAATGAAAAAATGGTCACTAGGAGAGGTAATTTATCCACTTCCTTATGGTAATAGGTTGGCTATATACCATGCCTGCTCCTTAACTGTAATTACAAGAATGTCAATAGCTGCCCAACCCGTATGTGGCCTTTGGAAAGTCCATAATTAAGCATCAAGCATTAATACTCATGATTTACATCACTTAGTTATTAATAATTCCAAGATATGAATGCGTCCAACTGCTGAGATCCTGCATAGCAACCTAATTGCTAAAGCCCACCCCAAACTTCCTTCTTTCAGAATCCTGTGGCGTTTTGCACCTGTTTGTAGTTACTTGTTAGTCTGTCAAAATGAGGGTGTGAAATATCTGACCTGGGATTCTCTCCTTAGGCCTGGTCAGGTAAATCCCAGACTTCAGCATAACTTCTCCCACAAATCCTCCACCTAATAGAAGGCCCTTAACTGTAGCAAGCTGAATAACCCATTTATCTATGTTCACCTCCTTGCCCCTCCACGCATGGTCCAAGCTAATAAGCAATTCTCTGATCATGACATCTTACCTCTAGCGAGTATGAAATTGCCCACAAGACGTGAGACTGGGTCATAGATTGTAAAATCAGGTCGGGGTCAAGAAGAGTGAGAGTTTGGAGAGAGTCTTGTCCCCCCTCTCCCCATCTGCAGCAGCCACAAGCTGTCTTCCCTCCAGGCTCCTTGGATCTCTGAGCCGGTCCCTCCTGAGGCTGCATGGCCCAGTTCTTGTTTCTGACCTTCTCCTTTTCCGGAAGAATTAGAGGCTGTTGCTCCTGCTCACACTGGGGGAGTTTAATTCTCCCTCCCGTTACACCTGAGTCACTAGATTTCCTAATTCCCCAAAATGTGCTTTTGCAATGTCACAGTTCTGGGGTAGCAAAGCCTTTCGCCTGCCTTCATGGTCTGCTCAAGGAATGGCCCCTCAGGTGTCAGGCCTCTAGCCAGCCCCTCTCTGTGGGCAGGGACCCACCTGCCTCTCCTTTTTGACCAGGGTGTGAGGATTGCAGCTTGTCCTCCACTGTGTTCGCTGGACTAACGTCCAGTTCCTGTGCTTTGCTTTCTCTCCAGAGGTTGTGAGCAGTGTGTGTGTGAGAGAGGTGGGACTTTTGGGTTTGGTCCTGCTTTGAGCAGGGGGTTGGACTAGATGACCTCCTGAGGTCCCTTCCAACCCTGAGATTCTATGATTCTGGTGATACTTGTATGATGCCAATACGCACCTCAGTTTCCATCTGTGGTTGGTATTGCTGTGATTAGAACGAGCAGGAGACATGAGGTGTTTTGTCACACAGCTGTCATGGGGTGATACGAATGGGTCATTAAGGACTGGCTGGGGCCAACTTAGATCAATGGAATACCCGACAGAGACA
This sequence comes from Mauremys mutica, assembly GCF_020497125.1. NCBI lineage: Eukaryota > Metazoa > Chordata > Testudines > Geoemydidae > Mauremys > Mauremys mutica. The sequence continues at coordinate 4,787,711 of NW_025423257.1, forward strand.
AGGGAATAATTGTCACCTGTCCATGGGAGGATCTCAGCTTGGCTGAGTGAAGCACACATGGACTCGTTATGTTTTTGGGAGCAGGAAGAACTGGGCTCGCAGACACAGGGAGCTTTGCCGGAGTGAAGACAAATGGACAGACACAGTGAAAAGAAACCAAACTGTTTTCTACAGCAGCCTGGCTCAAGGGCATTGGCCAGTGTGGACTATATTGTCTTCATTGCTTCTCTGTGCTAATGAAAAGACTTTCCAGTGCTGTGTTTCGGTTGACTAATAAACCCTGCAATGTTTTAAAAGTCTGTCCAGTGTCACAGCAAAAACTTGCTGAGGTGCATTGAAGCATGAATGAGGAACCGTCTCTGAACAGGAGGGTCGTTCAGCTGGACCTGCTGGCAGAGCTAGCAGGTTGAAGTAGGAGTGTTGAAGCCAGAGGCTCAGCCTCAGGTGTTGAAGCTACGTGGCCTGTCCTTGTGGAAGAGTGGGACCCCTTGGGGGTCTAGTGCACTCAAGGGGCAGCTCCCAAGGACTGTTTTAAAGCCAGGGCATTGCACAGATCCTGTGGATCCATGACAGTGCCAGAGGTTCAGCCTTATGGGGAAAAGATACAAAACAAGAAAAGGATCTAAATGCGTGTTTACCATCGCTCCCTCTCAGTCCTCATGGGAATCCCTGATCCGTTCCAAAGTGTATTAAAACCTTCCTCTAAGGCTCACCTCTTGGTTATCAGGTCATGTCAGTTTTGTTAGAGGTTTTCCCTTCACCCTCCCACTTCCCTGGCTCTTATCACGCAGACAGGAAGCAGCAAAAGAGCAGAAGTCCAAAGCGCAGACAATGCCATGTTTATTGGGGTTAGTTTCCAAGGAAGCATATTCTGAAGCCCTTCACGCCAGTCGCTTATCTCGATCTACGGATACAGTCTGTTCCCCAGTGTCCCCTTCCCAGCTCTGATGCCGCAGAGCGTTTATCCCGTGTCCCCCTTCCCAGCTCTGATGCAGCTGAGCCTGGCCTGTGTTCCTGTTTCCCCCCCACACACCTTAACAAACATGATTCCAATTTCCCTTCCCCCTCCTGTTGGACCCCGTTTATATAGTAATATTCTCAGCTATACCTTAACCAATCATTGTGCTGAAATGTAACGAACCAGTTCTAACATATTGTAACATAATTATCTAACCAATTATATCCCACCACCCTAATTAACTTACACCGAGAAAAATTAATTATACAGCATAATGTGTGTTTACCATCAGCCCCTCATCAGTCCTCATGAGAATCCCTGATCCGTTCCAAAGTGTATTAAAACCTTCCTTAAAGGCTCACCTCTTGGTTATCAGGTCATGTCCATTTGTTAGAGGGTTTTCCCTTCACCCTCCCACTTCCCTGGTTCTTGTCACGCAGACAGCAAGCAGCGAAAGACCAGAAGTCCAAAGCACAGATAATGCGATGTTTATTGGGGTTATTTCCAAGCAAGCATATTCCACTGCCCTAATGAACTTACACCTAGAAAAATTAATTATGCAGCAGACAGAAACAATTAGCGAACCAGACAGATTAACAATAGAAGAGTGGTGGCCATAAAGATAAAATAATACAGAAATGAGGGTTTCACAACCACAAGCATTGATAAGGGATTTCTTGCCAGACAGGCTGCTGTCAAACTAAGTTTTCTTTAACCATCTTAAGATCTGTTTCTTTATCTGGTGGTGATGGGCACTATCAGGACAGGATCATCTTCCTAACAGCCCAATAGCACCTTATTTCAGTGTGACTGGTTTGGGACGTGAGGATGTGACCCTTCGTTTCCCAGCTTATGGCTGCCCCTGCTGCTTAGCCAAAGGCCTTATTTAGACTGTAAATTCTTCAGGGCATGGGCCATCTACTGTTCTGGGTTTGTACTTGTCCTAGCACAATGGGGACCCACTGTTACTAAGGTAATGAATATGATTTATAATAACAACTCTCCTGCCACTTTGAGCCAAGGAAGTTGGTCTTGGGATGTTACTGCTTAAAAATGAGCTGGGGTTAAAACCATTCCTTGTTACAAGTATCCCACAAATTCCACTGACCTCCCTGGTTTTCTTTGCCTGCAGTAGGGTTTCCAGTTTCCAAACCTGATGTGATCTCCCAGCTGGAACAAGGGGAAGAGCCGTGGGTCCCAGACCTCCAGGGCTCTGAGAAAGAAGTGCTTCCAAGAGCTGCCTGCACAGGTGAGGACTTGGTTAAACCAACTCAAAAACTGTGCGGGAATGCAGGAAACATTCGGGATGCCCTACAAAGACCCTGTGAGCTCTCCAAGTTCAGGATTGTTCCCTGCAGAGGTGGAATCATTATGGCAGATGTCAGTCAGAATAGGAGGGCAGCCATGAGTGACAACTGGCAGCAGTCGCTCCCCGATCTCTCTTTCCCCTGAGTGTTCTCATGAGATGCAGACCAAAACTGATCCCTTCCTCTCTCCTCTGGGGAAGGTTTTGGGGAAAATCAGCTCCTGATAGGTTTGATCTCTCCCACACACATTTTGGATTGTTCATCCCTTTTTCCATTTCTCTCTCTGTGATTTTCTTTCTTTCCGGTGCCTGCATTCTCTCTGTCTCTCCATCAGGTGATGGGATGGTGAGTCAGAATGAGGAGGAGAAACCCCATCAGGAAGATGCTGAGCAAGGAGGACCACATGGAACTTTATCAGGAAGATCCAAAGGGAATGTTTCCGGGAGTTATGCAGTCCCAGAAAAAACAAAAGCCTGTGAGACTCAGGGGAGGCCAGAGGGAAACTTTAGTAGCCTCTCACACCTTATAACAAGCGACAGAATCAACTTGGAAGAGACACGCTACACATGCCATGAGTGTGGGAAAAGCTTCAATCGGAGCTCTGCCCTTATCAGACATCAGAGAATCCACACGGGTGAGAAACCTTATGAATGCTCTGAGTGTGGGAAATGCTTCATCGATAGTTCAGCCCTCATCTCACATCAGCGAATCCACACAGGAGAAGCGCCCCACACATGCTCTGAGTGCGGGAAAAGCTTCAGTCGGAGCTCAAACCTTATCAAACATAGGAAAATCCACACAGGTGAGAAACCTTATGGATGCTCTGAGTGTGGGAAATGCTTCATCGATAGTTCAGCCCTCATCTCACATCAGAGAATCCACACAAGGGAGACGCCCTACACGTGCGCTGAGTGCGGGAAAAGCTTTAGTCAGAGTTCTGTCCTTATCAGACATCAGAGAATCCACACAGGAGAGAAGCCCTACATATGCTCTGAGTGTGGGAAAAGCTTTAGTCAGATCTCAGACCTTATCAGACATCGTAGAGTCCACACAGGAGAGAAGCCCTACACATGCCATGAATGTGGGAAAAGCTTCAGTCGGAGCTCTGCCCTTATCAGACATCAGACAATGCACACAGGTGAGAAACCTTATGAATGCTCTGAGTGTGGGAAATGCTTCATCGATAGTTCAGCCCTCATCTCACATCAGCGAATCCACACAGGAGAAGCGCCCCACACATGCTCAGAGTGCGGGAAAATCTTCAATCGGCGCTCACACCTTATCGTACATCAGAGAATCCACACAGGAGAGACGCCCTACATGTGCTCTGAGTGTGGGAAAAGCTTTAGTCAGAGCTCTGCCCTTATCAAACATCGAAGAATCCACACAGGAGAAAGGCCCTACACATGCTCTGAGTGTGGGAAAAGCTTTAATCAGAGCTCACACCTTAACAAACATAGGAAAATCCACATGGGTGAGAAATCTTATGGATGCTCTGAGTGTGGGAAAAGCTTCAATCAGCACTCAAGCCTCATTAGACATCAGAAAATCCACATGAGAGAGAACTGTAATAAATCCCTTGACTAGGGTTAGCCAAAAAAAATTTTTTTTAAATCATATTTGCTCATTTCCCACATAATGATTTTTGCACCATCTTCTCTCAGCTCCACCAGATCAGTTGCCTGCTTCTGCCTTTTGCAGCTCACCCTTCTTTGGGGTCAGTCCTGTGATCTTTTCTATCAACTCCTTTCCTTTGAGTCACAGGAGTGTGTGTCCCTCCTGCAAGGAATGTTCATCCCTCCAGGTGGGGGGAGAGAGGTTTGATCCCAACAAGCTACACTGAGGCAAAAACTACCTGTGCCTGACATCCACTAGGGCTGTACATGGCGTTGGCTGCTCAAATTAGTGATCTTAATGTAAAAAATTGTAGTGCAGATGCAGCCCAGGTGCAGGGGTTGGCATTAGCTTTCAACTTGACCTGACCTAAACTCCATCACTTTCCCTAGTCTAAACAAACCCTGAGCATCACGGTTATATTGTTCCCCCATTTCACAGCATTGTTAGTCATCGAGTTCTCCCTTGGGGAACAAATTGTTTCATTCCCAGTTGTTCTGATGTTGCTGCAGGTTGTGCTGGGGAGCAGATATTTTTATGATCATTTTCCACACTTGAACTATATTGAACTATAACAAAGAGCAGGAACAGGGCAGGGATAGGGGAAAAAAGTCATTTCACCCATTGTAACAACAAATGTAGTTAGGGTAAGTCAGAGGGATTCCCTTATTCCCTATCACCATCCTCCTTCAATCAGTGCTAGAACCTAAGAATCCTTTTCCTTTCCCCAGTTGTGGGATGGGAGACTTCCAAAAGTGCTCCCTGTGCTATAGCACATGGCTAAGCTCAGAGAATAAACCCCCAATATCCCCTGAGCTTTGCTTTTTGAATTCTGTGTTTCTGATTACTTTAAGCCTGGGTCTTGTGATTATTTACCAGTTTCTCTAGCCCTGTTCCTACCACTGTTTCTGTAACATTTTTTGTTTTTTATGGGACAAGGTTGTTATTCCTTTGTCTAACCCCAAGCTGGAAGGCCAGGGCGTCTGTTTTCTCTGGCCCCTCTCCACAGACAAATCTGACATGGTTGCACCTGCCAGGAGCAAACAAAAAGCCCCACTGGTCGGTCACACACACACAAAGCAGATAGACACACACAAGATACAGAAGAAATTGAATTATTTGAGCTATCATCATTTCCACTTTCCCACAGCATGTTAGTTCTGAAGGTTGTTTTAATTTATTTTCTTGGAACCAGAAATGGAGAAAGAGACACTGGAGTCAGTGGAATTACAGCAGGAAGGGATAAGTCTCATGATTCGTCACTAACCAAAGGCTTTGTAAACAGAGCGATAATGTTACTGAATGGTCTGGCTAACCCTGCAGTTAGAAACAATCAGCTCTACGGGTGGTAAATTGACAGAGGCTCTGCTGCTGATCATGAAATAGAAGCACATTACCTTTAAACAGCTGCTATTTCAGTGCCTCTGGAAGTACAGAAAACAATGATCTGTGTTAAAGGAAAGTTGCCATTTCTCAGAGCCTCAATTTCTGTTGTGTGTGTACAGGAAGGTTTGAATGTGTAGCAGGTAGTTTAGTAAAGCTTAGCTATTTTATGTGTGTAACAGGCTCCTGCCCACCTGCAGCAGAGGTTTCAATCACATACGATGGCAACTTACCGAATGTCACACAAATTAGTCCATCCCTCCCCATATTCCGTCTCTGACCGGAATGTTCGAATGAGGCAGAGAACTGGGAAAGTATCGCAGTAGGAATACATTAAAAAGTGGGATTAATCAGAGCTGGGCTGCAGACAGAGCCTGTTCTAGAGCTGGTGAAGTGACAGAGACACACTCCCACTAGTGCCGGCTCTGAAATAACAGCAGAAGCAGATCGAAGAGAATGAGCTCATGGGCAGCTGCCCTGTCAGTGCATCACTCACCTGGCAGGTGTTACACAAAACACAGCACTTCCCCCCCACTGCTACCACTTCATTATACTGGCCATGGGGCTGTTTGTCCTGCAGGACTTTGATCTCTCCGGGTGGTCCGTGGTGATTCATAACAGAGCCATTAGGGGAGCAGGAGTCATCCCAATGGAAATCTCTCCACTTCTTTCTCAGTGTTACCTTCTTAGCCCTGGCTTTGGAGATGACATTAGCCTTACTCCTGTCTTGATTTTAGGTAGGATTTTGATCACCTTCTGGGGCTTGGCAGCTTAGAACTTTTGAGGGCTTTTCTCTGCCTTTTTGGTCCCTGCTGCAGTCAGTACATTCCAGACATGGGCATGGTGACCTCCCTGGGGATCTTGACAGCTTTAGCCAGCTTCTTGGTGGCTATTTTCCTGCTCACAGCCACTGTCGTCTTCTCATGCCTTGTCCTGGGGGTCCAGCTGCTGGTTGAATGTAAAGGAGCCAAAGTGCTGGTGACTTTAGCCCGCACCAAGTTGCCTTTGCTCATCAGACTCCTGAACCCCAACTGGACGTGGTTCTTGTTCTGCTGCACAGCACAGCCCTGGAGAGGAGGGATCTACAAATGTACATTCATATGATCCCTTTGTTTAATTGATGAAAACATAAACTAGACACTTAGAGGATTGGAACTGATTTCAGCTGATGGGCAGGTTTGCTAGGTTTTTATGCATTTGGACAGTGAAATGTTGAGTGTTACATTCATTTCAAGCATCCCCGTATTGTGTAGCTCCTGAACATAATGGAGAATGGAAATGAAAATGTTTTCCCTTTTTTAAAAAAAATAAAAGAATAAGGAGAGGCTTATTAGAGGGCACTTAGATTTGAAGCAAGGACCACTTGATCTGCAGTCAAACACTCTACCACTGAGCTATACCCCCATGAGAGCAGATGCTTTCCCCATTGTAGCTGAAGCACATCAGTGATTCCAATAGCAGGGGCAGGTTCTCTCTGGGGCACAGAGATTTTTCAGGGAGTTGGTGGCTCCTTTCTTTCCTCACCCTGGAGTAAACTCAGCTTTTTATTCCATGGTACATGTTTTATGGACTAACAGCAGCAGCTTGAAGAAAGAGGAGAGTGAATATCTCACTCTCAGGGCTGAAGGTGGCCACGTCCCCTCTGCCTGACAGTTGCCATTGCAGGAGAGAAGGTTTCAATGGAGTTGAATGCCCTGACTCAGACTAGAGACACAGAAAGGTTTTGCTGTTCGTTGAACAGCAAAGGAAATTGTGTCTATGTGAAACTGAGGAGGGACATGAAACGCCCACAGGGGGGCGCAATGCTCTAAGCTAAGGCAGGAGGGTGAAGGAATGGGGCTGAGGAATGACTGAAGTGGACTCACCTGGGATTGAAATGACATTTGTTTGTGTCGGGCAGTGAGAAATGTGACATTAATTCAGATGCAGGGTTGAAGCTTCTTTAGCTGCTTGTAGAATTTGAACTTGATTTCCCAGAAGGGAGAAAGGGAAAGTCTGGGGCGGCCGTTAGTCCCTGGCTGGAGCAGTGTATGAAAAAGGCTCCAGAAACGCAGTTGGCAATTACAGGCCACTAAGGCTAATCTCAGTACCGGGCAAATTGGGTGGAATTGTAGAGCCCAATGATTAGACCCATCGGTGAAGGGAATTTGCTGGGTGTAGCGGGTGGTTACCTGCTCCTGCCCTGCGGGGCTTGAAGCAGCCCAGGAGAGGGCTGGGGCTGGGGCAAGGAGCCTGGGCTGATTGGGGGAAGCAGGCTCAGCTGGGGCCATGCCCCAGTCAGGCCCAGCTGGCCCCTAGAAGAGGCTGTGAGCCAGGAGCCCAGTCAGTCTCCCTCTGCTTGTAGTGAGAGAAGGGCCTGGCTGCAGGGACCCAAGCAAGACACCTAGAGTGGGAGCAGGGCTGGGGAAGGGCCAGAGGAGCTGGGAGCTCTGGCCTGGAAAGCCCCAGGCTGCAGGCCTGACTATAGGCTGAATAGGTGCAGGGCTGCAATGGGGCAGCCCAGGGGGAAGCAGAGGCGGCAGGTCCAAACCCCTTTGCCTGTGATGAGTGGCTCACACTGCAGTCTGCCCCAGTGAACGGGGGCTGGATGGAGACTGGGCAGTAGCCAAGACTGAGGTGAAGTGGGGATAGTGGGTGGGGGTTCCTCTGGGAGGGGGAGACCCAGAACTGGGGGGTACTGCCAGGGGGTACTGCCAGGGTAAAAGGGGCACTGGGATCCTGGGAGGGACAGGGGGCCAGCTGCAGTAAGGTGAATCACCGGCCTGCAGAGGGTGCTCTGATGGCTGGAGAGCTAATTCCCAAGATGACCAGCAGGAGGTGCCGCCAGGTGAGTCTGCCCCCGCTTACATTGGGGAAGAATGAACATGGTTTTTGTAAAGGAAAATCATGCCTCACAAATCTACTATAATTCTTTGAGGGAGTCAACAAGCATGTGTATAAAGGTGATCCCGTGGATATAGTATACTTAGATTTTCAGATAACCTTTGATAAGGTCTCTCCCCGAAGGCTCTGAAGCAAAATGGGATAAGATGGAAGGTCCTCTCTGGGATAGGTAACTGGTTCAAAGGCAAGAACGAAATGGTCTGATTTTCAGAATGGAGAGAGGTAAATAGTGGTGTCCCCCTGGGGTCTGTACTGGGACCAGCACTGTTCAACATACTCCTGAGTGATCTGGAAAAAGGGGTAAACTGAGGTGGCAACATTTGCAGATGATACAAACCAACTCAAGTTAGTTACGTCCAAAAGAGAGTGCAAAGAGTGACAAAGGGATCTCACCAAACTGAGTGACTGGGCAGCAAGAAGGCAGATGAAATTCAATGTGGATCAATGCAAAGTAATGCACATGGGAAAGCGTCCCAATTCTACATCTAAACTGATGGGGTCTAAATTAGCTCTTACAACTTAAGAAAGAGATCTTGGAGTCACTGTGGATACTTCTCTGAAAACATCTACTCAATGTGCATCGGCAGTCAAAAAAACCAACAAAATGTTGGGAAGTCCTTAGGAAAGGGATGGCTAGTGAGACAGAAATATAATATTGCCTGTCTATGAATCTGTGGTATGCCCACATCTTGAATACTGGAGCTGGTCCCCCATCTCAAAAAGATATATCGGAATTGGGAAAGGTACAGAAAAGGGCAACCAAAATGATTAGGGGTCTTGAACAGCTTCCATGTGAGGTGAGATTAATAAGACTGAGGGGAGTTTTCAGCTTGGAAAAGATGATTAAGGGGGGGCTAGGATAGAGGTCTATAAAATGATGACGGGTTTGGAGAAAGTAAATAAGGAAGTATCAGAGGGGTAGCCGTGTTAGTCTGGATCTGTAAGGAAGTGCTATTTACTCCTCATAACACAAGAACTAGGGGTCACTAAATGAAAGGAGTAGGCAGCAGGTTAAAAACAAACCAAAGGAAGTATTTCTTCACCCAACACACAGTCAACCTGGGGAAATGTTGCCAGAGGATGTTGTGAGGGCCAAGACTATAACAGGGTCCACCAAAGAACTAGATGAGTTGATGGAGGATGGGTCCATCATTGGCTATTAGCCAGGATGGGCAGGGATACAAAACCATGCTCTTGAAGTGTCCCCAGCCTCTGTTTGCCGGAAGCTGGGAATGAGCGACAGGGGTGGATCGCTTGATGATTCCCTGTTCTGTCGATTCCCTCGCGGGCACCTGGCATTGGCCACTGTGGGAGGATAGGATTCTGGGCTGGCTGGACCATTGGTCTGATCCAGTACGGCCGTTCTTATGACTAATAGAAGGCAGTCCCCACTAGCAATATTTATATTTGGTGCACTGAAAGGGCCAACTTCCCAAAGCTGACCCAAAGGTTTAGTAAAAGTGTTTTGGAGAAAAACACTAAACAGAACAATGCGAATGAAAACTGGGAGGTATTGTTTAAGGAGCTTGTTAGATGGGGCATAAGCCACATTGCCTAATTAGCTGAGCTTGCAATGGCCTTCCACTCAACTCCCTGACATTTCTCCGTCTCCAAATGTGGTACCCATTTTAAAACCTAGATCCAATCAATTACAACATGTCCGGGAAGATTCTAGGCATCAATGATCTGATCATTGGGTTGATGGCGGTAAACAAGAGCTTCCCATAAGGCTCCCTCCCTCCCTCTTCCCAAGAGCCACCCTCATCCTCTCTCCCCTTTCTGCTCCTGCATCCTCTGCAAACTTTCGAAGATAGATGCCTCGTGATGGCCTTTGCTCATGGGGATGTTGCCTCTTGGTCAGGGTTTTGGCCCTTTTGGGGGGAAGGATGCAGCAGATGGCGTGTGTGGGGGCGGGGGGGATAGCCCAGGGCCTCCCATGGGCTCTGACCCAGGCCATTCTGAGGGCAACACTTCCTACCACCCCCCTATTGTCCTAAGTTCACAGTTTATCACAGGAAGCTCTGAAGGGTGTCAGCTCACTGCTTGGTACCTCTTCTCAGCCGGGTGTGGCATGGCAGCTCTCTCCTTGGGGTGGCAGCTGCCTCTGTTATGCTGACGGATCCAGGTTGGTGACGTGGTGGTGGGCGGGATTGAACCGGGGATCTCTGGAGCTTAGTATGTGGGCCTCTACAACATGAACTAAAAGCCACCCGGCTGTTAGCAAAGGCTGTATAGAAGACATGTTTTATTGCTCCCTCTAAGTGATCTCGGTCCCACTAGCTGGGACACCCCACCACCCCCTGGAGGTGTGTGAGTTACATACTTCCCCTAGCTGAGGAAGCGCATCCTGAGCTTCGGAGAGTTCCCATCTGTAATCCCGGACGACCCCTGTAACAATGCGACCACTGGCAGGACGCTACTGAGAGTATCAATTCAGGACAAATTGCTTGGAACAGGGCAGTCACAGCCCAAGCCTGGGTGCCCTTTACTATTAAAGCATGTCACACCAGCCATGCAGAGAGGACTTTGGTTTTACCTCACTGGTGAATCGGACGTCATACAAGCAATTCCCTCAGCTATTCCAGTTCCCTTCTATCACCACCAGCCCCGCTCCTTATGGGGATGAATGGTTATGAAAACCAATACCCCAGTAAAAGAAAAAAGGTTCTCTCAAAGGACCAAGCCCCAGATGCAGGTCAATAGTCGAGTCAGATCTTACCCACAAATCACGCTCTTGCAAATCCTTTAGCGTTGTTATGGAAAAATTGATCCATGTGTTGTGTTTTCAGTCAGATCAGCCTGAGGCCTTTTATTGATTAGAAGCACGCAGGGGAGAGCCGTTATGGAAACGGCCTCCCCGAAGCTGGTTACAGATAGCCTTATAAAGCTTAAAACCACAATCGTAATATGCAAGTTACACACATAATGTCCTTATTATTTTGCTAAAAAAAATTGCAAAGTTAATGCTGATTGGAGCAGGAGTATATTTCTTCCATATTAGGCTTTTCCTGTTCTTACTTATCTGTTCTATGCAGTTACGTGTTGACAGTCGGGGATATTACAAAATTGTTTTTCAGTCGGGGACTGTTAGGACTTTCCACTGTCTCCTCCATGCCCCCCTGCTTGGCTTGTCTGGCCGGCCCTGGCAGCTTGACATGAGGCCTGGGCCTACAGGGCCTTGGATAACACTGGATTTTCCCTTACAGCATCTAAAATATGAAGGTTTATTCATAAAAAGAAAGAAATAAAGATGAGTTATAATTTTTAAAGGAATTAATTACACACAGTAATGGCAAAGTTATTGGTTCAGGCTTGTAGCAGTGATGGAATAAACTGCAGGTTCAAATCAAGTCTCTGGAGTCCATCCACAGCTGGGATGGGTCATTCAGTCCTTTGTATAGAGCTTCAGTTTGTAGCAAAGTCCCTCCAGAGGTATGAAGCAGGATTGAAAACAAGATGGAGACGAGGCATTAGCCTTTTATAGCCTCTTGCCATGTGGTCTTTGCTTTCTTTGTCCCAAGGACACTCTATCCAGCATGTGGCACAGAAAAACCTTCGAGTTCTGTCCATAGGCAGGTCCCTGCAGACCTTGCTGAGTCACAAGGCGTATCTGCCTTCTCTCAATGGGTCGATTGTATAGCTGATGATCCTTAATGGGCCATTAAGCAGGCTAGGCAGAACTGACACCAACTTATCTGAGGTGTTCCCCAGAAGCAGAGCACAAGTTTGAAATGCAGGCAGCATAGAGCCAATATTCATAACGTCAACTACAAAAATGATACACATCTAGAGATCGCATCATTATAATCAGCCAATCAGAACCTCTCCATAGACCCCTTACACGACAACCTTTCTACAATATTGGCTGCAAATATAGAATAGTGGTCGCAACGGTGATCTATACAGTTACATATTATGTCAATAACGTCACAGGAGGTGACACGGCATCAGTGAGACTGATACTGGAATACTGCCTCCAGTTTTGGTGTCTTCATTTGAAAAAGATGTTGTGAAATTGGAGCTGGGGCAGCAAAAAGCCACCAAATGTTCTGAGGGCTGGAGAAAAATGCCTTCTAGTGAGCTACTGAAAGAGCTCAACCTGTTTAGCTTATCAAAAGAAGATTGAAAGGTGACTTCACTGAAGTGTTGAAGGGCCTTAATGGAGAGAAAAGATTGGGTATTAAAGGGCTTTTGAATCTAGCAGAGAAAGGCCTAACAAGACCCAATGTCTGGAAGGTGAAAAGAGACAAATTCATATTACAACTAAGGCACAAAGATTCAACAGTGAGGATGATTGACCACAGGAACAAGCTACCAAGGAAAGTGGTGGATTCGCCATCTCTTGATGTCATTTCATGAAGACTAGATGCCTTTCTGGAATCTGTTTGCCCCAAAAGTTGCTATTGTGTCCTACAGGAGGCCTGTGATATGCAGGGGGTCAGATTAGATGCTCTAATGGTCTCTTCTGGCCATAAAGTCGACTAATTTCTAAAAAACTGAGTGTAGCATTGGGAGCAGCGTCTGATGTTTCCCTGTCTAGCTGGCTTGCTGCCTAGAACGAACGCTCCTGAAGTGGGGTGATCCCCAGGGAGTAGCTCAAACCTCCAAAGTGCCTGGCCAGGGGCAGGACATTGGCACAGCAAGGGAGGGGTGTGGCAGTGACATCACAAAGGCCTTTTGCAGGACCTCGGACTATTGGTCCAAGGTGGTGGGGAGGTGGTGACCTCACAGAGAGATGCTGACATCAGCCAGGCAGGACAGGGGCGAGGGGCCAGGGAAACCTCAGAGACCCCTGTGGCTTTGCTCCAGCAAGTCTCCTTCTCCAGGTCTCTCTCTGAGGACTGAGGGAGTATTCGGGTTCACGGACGTGAGCGCCAGGAGGAACCTCTTTCGAGTTTCCTCCTTCCCTTTTAGTGATTTTACTAGAAAACAGCCGTCCCTGTTTAGAAGGTAAGAGCCTCCTGGAGGTGTGAAACCTGTTCAGTCTGATCCATCTGTTGCAGGGGAGGGCTCTGCAGCTCCCACTGTGGGAGATCCACCCAAAAATGTGGGGCTGAACTAGTGCTCGGGCAGTGATCCCCACCAGTGACCTGGGCCATCCTTTGGGCTCTCTGGTGAGAACCCTCAGCCTCCCGTCCTCAGTCTCTACCCTGATTGGCTGAGCAGGGGGTTATTGACAGGGAGGAGACTCAGATCCTTGTTGTTCTCTTTCAAGACCAAGGAAATAAGTCAGAACCAGTTGTGTGTCTGATGAATTTTGCTGCTCTCTGCATTAATGGTCTCTGAGCAGTTCATGATTCTCTCTAACATTGCAGTTCTCCTCAAATACTTGCTGAATAATTCCTGTGCACTGTTGTTGGTCTGTAGCTCATCAGAGCACTTTATTCAGGTCATTCAATGTCTGAAATTCAAGATCTGATGGTTAGTTTGTAAAAGCAGCAAAGAGTCCTGTGGCACCTTATAGACTAGCATATGTTTTGGAGCATGAGCTTTCGTGGGTGAATACCCACTTCGTCGGATGCATGTAGTGGAAATTTCCAGGAGCAGGTATACTGAAAATCAGGGCTCTTGGGTCCTATTCCCAAGTCTGCCCCTGACTGGCTGTGTGACCTAAGACAAGTCAATTCTCCTTTCTCAGCCTCAGCTTCTCCCTCTTTCGAGTAGGGATAATAATGATCTGCTCCTACCTAGCTCATGGTGGGTGGAGGCAGGGCCAGCTCTAGGTTTTTTGCCACCCCAAGGAAAAAAAAATTTGGCTGCCCCCACCCAGCCCTGGGCTCCCCCCCATCAGGGCCGGCTCCAGAGCCCAGCGGGGCAAGCCCCCGCGTGGGGCGGCCCTTTCCCGGGGGGGCGGCAGGCTGGGCCGGGGGACCTGCCGCAGTCATGCCTGCGGGAGGTCCACCGGAGCCCCGGGACGACCGGACCTGCCGCAGGCATGACTGCGGAGGGGGCGCTCGTTCCGCGGCTCCAGTGGACCTCCCGCAGGCATGACTGCTGACGGTTCGCTGGTCGCGCGGCTCGGCGGGACCTCCCGCAGGCATGCCTGCGGCAGCTCAACCGGAGCCGCCGGACCAGCGAACCGCCCGCAGCTGCGGGAGGTCCAGCCGAGCCGCGCGACCAGCAGACCCTCCGCAGTCATACCCGCGGGAGGTCCGCTGCTCCCGCGGCTCGGGGGCGCCTCCCAGGCATGACTGCTTGGGGCGGCCAAATTTGTAGAGCCGCCCCTGCCCCCATAACCCTTGCTGCCCGAGCCCTGGGCTCTGCCGCCCCCACCTGCACCCCCTGCCGCCCCAGCTCTGGCCTCCCCCCACCCACACCCCCCTGCCGCCCCAGCTCTGGGCTCTCCTCCACACACACCCGATGCTGCCCAGCCCTGGGCTCCCCCTTCCCCACCAGTGTTCCCCCCCCACCCACACTCCCTCTGCTGCCCCAGCCCTGGGCTCCCCCCGCACCTGCACCCTCCTTCCACCCCAGCCCTGGGTCACTGGTAACTTGCTCCCAGGGCGGGTCATTCAGCAGGAATTTTGGATATGCACAGAACACAGACAGGACTGGTTCCCGCATGGTTACAGAGCTGCAGTAAAGTGGAACAATTTTCAGCTTGTGTGATTGGAGGAGATCTGGATGCATATTATAAGACTGTCCTCCATAAATGAGGAAAAGTTGAGGTGCCTTTATTATTCTTTATTTCTATGGGGAATTTGCCAGTGCAATATCACTGTCTTCCTTTTAAACAAACAAAACTAGAAAAAAATGACAATCACTGTTGAAAATAGCAATTCCAGTCCTAAAAACCCCTGGGAAGCATTTCTTGCTCAATTT